>NC_134360.1:98379658-98572158 GCF_048569485.1 Anomaloglossus baeobatrachus | reverse complement strand
GGAGGTGGGGTACTGGTATGTGCTGGTATCATCAAAGATGAACTTGTGGGACCTTTTCAGCTTGAGGATGGAGTGAAGCTCAACTCCCAAACCTACTGCCAGTTTCTGGAAGACAACTTCTTCAAGCAGTGGTACAGGAAGAAGTTGGTATCATTCAAGAAAAACATTATTTTCATGCAGGACAATGCTCCATCACATGCTTTCAACTACTCCACAGCACACAGAAAATAAAACAAGTGAGATGGGAATATATTTGGTTTTTATTAAGTTGCCTAATAATTCTGCACAGTAACAGTTACCTGCACAAACAGATATCCTCCTAAAATAGCCTAATCTAAAAAAAAAAAACACTCCAACTTCCAAAAATATTAAGCTTTGATATGAGTCTTTTGGGTTGATTGAGAACATAGTTGTTGATCTATAATAAAAAAAATCCTCTAAAATACAACTTGCCTAATAATTCTGCACACAGTGTAAGCTATAGCCGTGGCATTGTCTGTCTGAATCCTTCCTGGTATTCCGTGAAGTAGTAGATGCTGCCAATAAAAAGCAGCTTAATGGATCACCCTGAGCTCTAGAACGATGATTGAGAGATGCTTCTCCTGACAGTTCCACGTTCCTTATGCTGGAAAGCAGCAAAAAACTGCCCCCCATCCGGAGAGGCTGGCATCCATGGACAGAATCTGCAACTGAACTGGGGCAAAAGGAACAACCCAAGCACAAATGAGGGGGGAGTCAACCACTACCTAAGGGACTGATTACATTCAAGTGGAGGGCGAATAGGCCCATCCAGGGACCGTAGCGACCTTTTCCAATGCACTAAGTGGGTTCTGCAATTGTCTTGAATGGAACTGACCGAATGGGACCGTTTTGAAAGTTACCACCATCAGACCTAAAACCCTCATGCAAAACGGGAGGGAATGCTTGCATGGATGACAGTCCTGATGGACAACTGCAAAACCACCCTCTTTTCCACCTCTGGAAGAAAGACAGAGCCCTGAGCTGTGTGGAAAATCATCCCCAGAAAGAGAAGTTCCTGAGTGGGAATAAGTGTGGATTTCATTCGATTGACACTCCACCAGAATTGGTTCAGAGTGTGTAAAACAATCTGCAAGCTCGCTAAATTTTGAGATTGGGTGGGAGCTTTGACAAGAATGTCATTCAGATAGGGTACGACCTTTATACCCCTGGAACGGAGGAGCATCATAATCAGTGGCAAAATGTTAGCAAATACGCTGAGCTGAGGCACAAACTCAAAAGATAGGGTGGAGAACTGAATGATCCTGATTGATTACAAACCGTAGGTGACGCTGGTGAGCCAGAAATATCGGCATATACAAGTAAGCGTCCTGAATATCTTTTGATGACAGAAACTCGCCGGTTTCCATGGATCCATGACAGAGTGGAGTGACCCCATCTTGAAGCGCTTTACATGCGCCCACCTTTTCAGACACCTTAGATGAACAATGGGCTACACTGAGCTACCCTTCATAGAAACCCACGAACCCTTACAATCACAGCCGCTTGAAGAAGGTAAGAGAAAGCCTGACTGAAACCAGCTCTTGCGCTGGGAAACGGGACCAGAAAATTCAGTCTCACTGAATAGACAAGAATCATCTTGTAGCCTGAAGAAATGACTTTTCTAACCCAAAGATTGCTGACCACCCTCAACCATGCTTCTTGAATAAAAGGCAGCGACCACCCATCCAGGAAAGACCCCCGAGTGGGGGCTGCCAGTCATGCTTCAAATCCTCTTTGCCTTGAAGGCCAGAAGGCTTGACTGTGGGTCACTAGTTCCAAGCAAAGCAGGGGTCTGCGCTGACAAGTGGATACTCTGGAGCTGGGAATTATCGAAAGTGACAGAGCTGCAAAGCTCCGCTCTTACTAAGCGGACGGCTGGCCCTTTCTTGAAGCAGGAGAGTACTCCTACCACCCGTAACATCAGCAATAATCTTATATAGCTTTGTTCCAAAAACACAAACGTGAAGATGTTAACAGCTCACCAGACTGTTGAATGAGGGTGCGGTCCCCGGAAACCTGACCGGCAGTCAGGTGGAACTTGAGAAAAGAAGGATTTTTGTGTACTCACCGTAAAATCTCTCTCTGAGTCTTCATTGGGGGGACACAGAACCATGGGTTATGCTGCTGTCACTAGGAGGCTGACACTAAGTAGACAAAAAAGTTAGCTCCTCCCTAGCAGTATACACCCCGAGCCGGAGGCGGACTTAAAAGCAGAAAAGAGGGGTCCGGCTGGAGTACTGCCTTGTCTTGGTGGAAGACCAAAAAGGGAGAACGACAAGAGAGCGCTGCCAGCTCTGACGTTCTTCGTATCGAAGTAATGGCAACGAGGAACACCACTTTCCAAGACAGATGAGAAAGGGAAGAATCTCGTAAAGGTTCAAAAGGAGGACCTTGAAGCAGCACTAGATTAAGGTCCCACGGTTCGAGTGGATGACGATACGGCGGAGCAAGATGGGCAACTCCCTGGATGAAGGTTTTAATCTGTGGGCGAGAAGCGAGCGGCCTCTGAAACAGGATTGACAGAGCAGACACTTGGCCCTTAAGCGTGGCAAGCGAGAGACCCGCATCCAGACCTGACTGCAAAAATGCCAAGAAGGAAGAGAAAAGGAGAGAGGAGAAGAGATGCTTTGTTCCTCACACCACCGGAGGAAGACTCTCCACGTGCGGTAGTATATCCTTGAAGAAGATGGCTTCCTAGCTCTAATCATTGTCTGTATCACCCTTGTTGAAAAGCCTGCCTGAGCTAGTACCCAGGATTCAATAGCCAGGCCGTCAAATTTAGGACCTCTGAGTTCTGGTGGAAGAGAGGACCCTGCCACAGAAGAGCTGGGCGGTCTGGAAGGCGCCACGCGGTGTCTGCGAGGAGTAGAGTGAGTTCCGCGAACCATGCTCGCCTGGGCCACTCTAGAGCCACCAGAATGACTGGGATTCCTTTTGCCTTAATCTTCTTGAGAACCCTCGGGATCAGGGGAAGATGTACGGGAGCCTGAACTGGCTCCACGACAGGGTGAGGGCGTCGACCCCTAGCGCCAGGTGGTCGCGGTAGCGTGCGATGAACCGTGGAACCTGACTGGTTGAATTGGGAGGCCATTAGGTCCACATCCGGAGTCCCCCATCTGTCGCGAGGCCTTCCCTGCTGAGGAAGTCGGCCGCCCAATTGTCCACGCCGGAGATGTGTACTGCCGAGATCAGAGAGTGATGAGACTCGGCCCAGTGCAAGATCCTCTTGACTTCTCTCATTGCCATGACACTCCTTGTGCCTCCCTGGTGGTTGATGTACGCCACCACCGTGGCGTTGTCCAACTGGATCCTGACTGGGCAACCCTGTACCAGGTGCTGAAACCGTTGCAAGGCCAGCCGGATGGCTCTGATCTCTAGAATGTTGATCGGGAGACAACTCTCTCGAGGCATCCATCGGCCTTGTGCTGTGTGATGCTGGAATACTGCACCCCAGCCTTGGATACTGGCGTTGGTGGTCACTATCCTCCAGTGGATCGGAAGGAAGGACCTGCCTAGCGCGAGGTTGCGAAGACTGGTCCACCAACGAAGTGAGTGGCGGGTTTCCGGCGATAGATGGAATCTGCGGTCCAGAGAAAGGGGAGATCTGTCCCACTTCAGCAAGGCCAGCTGAAGAGGCCACAGATGAAACTGGGCAAAGGGTACCACCATCTGACCGAGGACTCGCATACCGACCCTGATGGAAACCGGGCGCAGATGGCAGAGAGTATGGAGGCCTCGGATCAGGGAAGAGATCTTGTCTTGTGAGGAATACCCGACCCTGTATGATATCGAATACCATGCCTAAAAAGGTGATCCGCCGGGCCGGGGTCAGAGAGTACTTCTTCCGATTGATCAGCCATCCCAGTCGCGAAAGGGTGTCGATAGTGATTTGAACCCCAAAGCAGACAGTCCTCGAAGGAAGAACCTTTGACCAACATGTCGTCCAAGTACGGAATGACCATAACACCTCTGGAATGTAGGACGGACATGGCCGCCACCATGACCTTTGTGAAGACCCTGGGGCCAGATGCGAGGCTGAAGGGAAGAGCCGTGAATTGGAAGTGGTCCTCTGCTATCGCAAAGCAAAGGAACCGTTGGTGGGATTGAGGTATCGGGACGTGAAGATAGGCGTCGTGAATGTCCAGCGACGCCAAATTCGCCAACCTCTATGGACGCGATCACAGAGCGGAGACGCTCCATGCGAAATGCTCGAGGCCTCACCGATCTGTTGAGAAGCTTCAGGTCGAGGACGGGGCGGACTGAGCAATCCTTCTTGGGGACCACAAAAAGGTTGGAATAAAACCCCCTGAAGCGTTCTGAAGTAGGGACTGGTACCACGAGTCCGGCTTGAAGGAGAGACTCTATTGAGAGAAAGAACGCGCGGGAGACTCGGGAGGGCGAGATTGGGAAAAACGTCTCGGTGGCCTTGAAACGAACTCGATTTTGTAGCCTGAGACAATGATTTCTCTGACCCAGGCATCCGCGGTTAAGGGGAGCCAGACGTGCTGGAACAGAGACAGGCGTCCCCCCACGAGTCTGGCACTGCTGCGCGCAGACCGCGAGTCACCTGGAGGAGAGTCGTTGGTACCTGGGGACGGCCTTCGTGGAATGGCGGGGACACGAACGCCAGGAGGGATTGGTCTTGAATGACGGGGCTTTCCTGTCCCTCAGAGGGGAGCGAGACTTCCGAGGTTGAGGTGGGGAGGTGAAGTTGCGAAAGGACTGGAACCGAGCGGTGGGACGTCGATTCTGGACGCGTTTGGGCCGAAATTGAGGGAGAGATGTACTCTTCCCTCCCGTAACCTTGGAGATCAACTGGTCTAGCCTATCTCCAAAAAGACGTTCCCCTAAGAATGGCAGGGAACTTAGCGACTTTTTAGAGGCCGCATCCGCATTCCATGTCCTGAGCCAGAGGGCTCGGCGGATGGCCACACTGTTGCTAGAGGCCTGGGCCGCGCAATTGGAAGACGCCAGGGCTGCGTTGAGAAGGTACTCACCGGCGAGTGTAATCTGCGAAGAGATGTCCACCTGTTCCGGATAGGCAGAGATAGTACGGAGACCGCTACGTAGAGTGTCCGCCCAGGACATCAGCGCCTTTGCAACCCAGACCGAGATAAAGACCGGGGACAGGGATGCGCCCGCTGCCTCGAAAGCAGAACGGGCCAACCTGTCAATGATAGGGGTCCTTGGAGTCCTTGAGAGACGTACCGTTAGGGAGAGGCAGGACTGTGTGAGAAGACAGACGGGACACTGGAGGGTCGACCACGGGGGAGCCTGCCCATTCTTTTCGGAGGCCTTCAGGGAAGGGATAATGTAAATTAATGGACTTACCGCTGGTAAATGTCCTGTCTGGTTGTTGCCTGTGAGTGCGCAGCAACTCAGCGAACTCTGGATGCCCACTGAATGCGTTATGGGCCCGCTTAGTCCGCTTAAAAGAGACCTGAGTGCTCTGAGAGGGTACGGGGTCCACCTGTACCTTTACGGTCTGATTCACCGCTTCAACCAGGCTATTCAGTATGCGCAGAACATCAGCCGTCTGCTCAGAACCCAGCAGGGGTGTCGCATCTGAATCATCACCAGAGAGGTCGGAGGACTCCCCGGAGTAGTGGTAGTCTGGACCTGGGGATGAGGGTGAAGCCTGGGAGGACGCTGAAGACGAGACCTGGCAAGTCCGCTTCTGAGCAGTAGATTAGGTCCTGGGGACAGAGCTCACCTCTTACTGAGGAGATTGCGGTAGGCCTGATGAGGTACGGCCGAGCGTCTGCAAAAGGCGCAGCGCTTGCGTGATGGTCCGAGAAGCCTCAGAGAGGGAATCTATGAACTGACAGGGACGCCAACCAGTCAGGAGGGGGTGGGTCGCAGGACCCTGCAGGACCTGAAGCTGCGGCGGCAGCATCTGAGGCGTCGGCAGAGGAGTCCTGCGGAGGCTGCGAGTCCGGCGTTTGTGGAAGCTGAGGAGAGCGATCGGTAAGTTATAGCCACTGCCCCCTTTTAGCCGCTGCCTCAGTCCTATAGGATGGTGAGACAGTCCTATAGGATGGTGAGACAGTCCTATAGGATGGTGAGACAGTCCTATAGGATGGTGAGACAGTCCTATAGGATGGTGAGACAGTCCTATAGGATATGGGGACAGTCCTATAGGATATGGGGACAGTCCTATAGGATATGGGGACAGTCCTATAGGATATGGGGACAGTCCTATAGGATATGGGGACAGTCCTATAGGATATGGGGACAGTCCTATAGGATATGGGGACAGTCCTATAGGATATGGGGACAGTCCTATAGGATATGGGGACAGTCCTATAGGATATGGGGACAGTCCTATAGGATATGGGGACAGTCCTATAGGATATGGGGACAGTCCTATAGGATATGGGGACAGTCCTATAGGATATGGGGACAGTCCTATAGGATATGGGGACAGTCCTATAGGATATGGGGACAGTCCTATAGGATATGGGGACAGTCCTATAGGATATGGGGACAGTGCTATAGGATATGGGGACAGTCCTATAGGATATGGGGACAGTGCTATAGGATATGGGGACAGTCCTACAGGATATGGGGACAGTCCTACAGGATATGGGGACAGTCCTACAGGATATGGGGACAGTCCTACAGGATATGGGGACAGTCCTATAGGATATGGGGACAGTCCTATAGGATATGGGGACAGTCGTATATGATATGGGGACAGTCCTATAGGATGGTGAAACAGTCCTATAGGATGGTGAGACAGTCCTATAGGATGGTGAGACAGTCCTATAGGATGGTGAGACAGTCCTATAGGATGGTGAGACAGTCCTATAGGATGGTGGGACAGTCCTATAGGATGGTGGGACAGTCCTATAGGATGGTGGGACAGTCCTATAGGATGGTGGGACAGTCCTATAGGATGGTGGGACAGTCCTATAGGATGGTGGGACAGTCCTATAGGATGGTGGGACAGTCCTATAGGATGGTGGGACAGTCCTATAGGATGGTGAGACAGTCCTATAGGATGGTGGGACAGTCCTATAGGATATGGGGACAGTCCTATAGGATATGGGGACAGTCCTATAGGATATGGGGACAGTCCTATAGGATAAGTAGATTTTGGGTACTCACCGTAAAATCTCATTCTTGGAGCCTTCATTGGGGGACACAGGAAACCATGGGGATATGCTGCTGGGACTAGGAGGTGACACTATGCAAATAAGAAAAATGGCTCCTCCCCCACAGTATACACCCTCTGACCGGAGCTGAGGAGATCAGTTTGTGTAAAAGCAGTACGAGGAGAAGCTTGAAATCTATAACATTCCGGAACCATTGAAGTCTTAGAAAAGGGCGGGTGCTGTGTCCCCCAATGAAGGCTCCAAGAAAGAGATTTTACGGTGAGTACCCAAAATCTACTTTTCTTTATCGCTTCATTGGGGGACACAGGAAACCATGGGACGTCCTAAAGCAGTCCCCAAGGGTGGGAAGAGAAAAACCCGAAAACAGGGCTAGCAGAGACAAGATTCCTTGACCAGGTTCCGGGGTCCTAGACCCCGTAAGGAAACGCTACCCGGCCAGGGGCCGAAGTATAGGAGAAAGAGTTAGAGTACTAGGGAGTACTAAGAACTAGTGTAAAATGCGTGTGCTAGGGAATAGGATGATCAGGGAGACACTACATCCTCTGAGGTCTGTACCTAAGAAGGGTAAGGATCTAAAGCGACCGACAGCAATAGGTCGGGCCCGACAGACCCTGGTACTACGTTTGAGACTGTAAGAATGAGCGAAAACTAGGGCACCCGGTAGAGGTAGGAGCCAGAAGGTGGAGGCCGAAGGAGCCTTGGCCCCTTATAGCCGCAGAATGACTAAAAGGGAAAACGACTACCTAAAAGGTTGCAAGGGAGTCTGGATACTCGAGAAGCGTGTAAGGGAATTCCGCTCTAGGGGCACTTGGCCCGTTTGTTTCACAGCACCCAAGGACGTGATGAGACCCTAGTGGAATAAACAGCCTGCGGGCGGGAAAATAATACGGGAGATAATTTTCCTGTGTATGGAAGGGGTTCAGAGAACCTGTGAGGTCCGGATAAAAATGACAAGGTTAAGGAGTCAAAGGAATTCCCAGGCCCGATTTCCGCAGTGACGAGGCCGACAGGAGAAGGGAATCCGAGCATCTACAGTAACGTGACTGGGAGAAACTCGTACTCTGTAGTCGGGTACCGGGTAATCATTGCAGTGAATCATGGGTAGAAGAACCCCCCATGGGGGAGGGCTCCTGAGAAAGACAAAAAGGCACAAGACCTGGGATGTATGACCTGGAGTGGGAGAAGGAAGGCCCCTTTTGAGGGGGACCTCAAGAAAGGCTCGGACTAAGTCGTTGGCTTAAGCGCTAGCCGACCAGGGGAGGGACGCCTGTTCCTGGGAGTTAGCGAGGATGATGGGAGAATGACTGGAGAAAGAATAAAACATTCTTAATATCATTCTAAAACGCGGCATCACGTCATAACTAGAAGTGACGACGAGTGGAAGGAAATGAGCGAGAATATGTGAGTCTAAATGGTCTGGTAGGAACTCTGCTTGGAAAGTGCAGGGATGCACAAGCGGCTAAGACCAAGCGGTGGAAAGCAGACGTGGAATCTGGTATGGCGGAGACTACAGAGAGATCTAGCATATCTCCAAGAGCCATCTAGAAGGCTACGAGGGAAGTGAGGCAGACCCGGGGGCAGAGGAAAAGAAGACCCCTCTTGGCCTGAAACTGAATCAGGTCATGTCTAGGTGTTGGCGAAGACCACTCGCTGTAGTGCCGAGTGTTTGTGTGGAAACACCAAGTGGTCTGAGTAATCAGGGCTCCCTGGAGAATTCTGTTGCGGAAAGAGGACAGAAGACAAACATTGGAACCTACAACCTGTCCAGAAGAGTGAGCCCAAGACTGGGCCATCAGGATACTAGAAGTCCCTTGAGGAGACTGGTCCTCCGTGGAATCGATGATTGGACGCTCCTGTGTCTGGTTCTTAACTTCATCTGTTGACTGAGAAGGGACTGAAGAATCTGAACTATCTGAAAGAGAGAGAACGTAAGTAACGACCTATGGATTTGGATATGTACAGTACCTGGCCGGGACCCTAGTGGAGGGCGCAGCCAAGGCTGGTCTAAGCCAGAAAAAAGGCGGATACTAAAAACTACTATGAACCACCCGAGGAGGGTGGCAGGAAGTAAAAACGGACAACATACTGGTTAGCCGACAGAGTTGTACCCTGCTTACCTCTTTTGGAAACCAAAAAGACTGCTGTTTCAAGAAACGACAGAGCCAACGTATGGTCAAGGGAGCAGAAGCCTTAGCTTGTGGCTACCTTATATGCATGTGCGAGGTAGGAGAAAGTCTCGAGTCACTGGGAAGTGACCAGAAGAGAGCTGCTGCTGAGCCGCGTCATGGGGTCCGTGCTTGCTGCCGGGAGTGAAGCACACGACCCTCCAGGTAAATGGTCGCGTGTAGCCTTTCCTGAAGGTTACTCCAGACGTATGGATGCAGATCACTGGGAAGTGAGTAAATAGCTGGTGCAGGAAGGAAGGACAATGAACTGGTCCAGAGGACCCTGGCTTACCTCCCGGTCACCTGACTGGATGGTTTGAAGTAGGAGAGAGTCCTGGGTCACTGGGAAGCAACCTATTGACAGTTGCAACCGTGGCGCATCATGGGGTCCCTGCAGACCCAGTCCTCGCTTCAGTCGGAGATAGCTGACCCACTAGGTGACTCAGTCTGTTCGACTCACTGGGTCGAGAGTAGAGAAAACACATACCTGTGACGGTAACCAGCCTCTGGTGTGGATAAACGCTAGCCCCTTGGGTAGCAGGCAGGATCATCGATCAGGAGTACTGGCACTGAACGTGACAGCTGATCCCGTGCCGCCTCATGGGGCAGAGATGGATGGAGTTCTCGCCTTGGTCAGAGATGAGCGGAAAAGCTGAACAAAACACTTAAGCCAGTTGCTGTATCTGGCCTCTGGTGCGGAGAAGTGCTGGCCCAAACGCTAATGGACAGGCTCATCAAATCACTGTCACGCTGTAGTATACAGGTGCATATAGAAATGCTGACACACAAGATAGAGGTCACATACAAGAAACCTGTAGCACACCGCATGGTGGGTAGGTGCGTAGAGATACACTGGAGAGTGAATGCTGACGCGGCTCATCAAATCCTTGTCACGCTGTAGTATACAGGTGCATATAGCCAACAGGTACATGAGATAGGGGCTCATTCAAGAAACACTAGCACACCGGATGGTGGGTAGGTACATAGAGACACTCTGGAGAGAGGGTACTGGCACCCTGGAAGGTGTACCGACATATTTCTATATGGATACATTGGCACACAAGCAAGTGGACAGATTTGTGGAACTGTCAATCTGGATGCTGCATGAAAAGGTCTATATACACAAAATTCCTTTTTTCTGCAGAAACAGACAGGTGCGATTAGAGACCCGACCCTCCAAACCGTGGGTGGGTTCACACAGCACTGGTACGGTGGTGTAAACAGGTGCGTAAAGAAACACTGGCGCACTGAATAGAGAGCCGGCTTGAGAGGACACTGGTACACCAGAGTAAACAAATGCGCGTAATAACGCCGGCCAACTGAATAGCGGGCAGGCTCCCGAAGACATCTGTGTATTGGGGCAGACAGGCATGGCACAGAGACTGTCACCTGGTTATTGGGGAACACAGACACTGACACAGTGGACAGGGACAGGAGAACGCTGGCGCGGAGATGTAGGCCAGTGCATAGAGACGCTGACACACTGGATAGTGGACAAGCGGGAGGAAGACGCTGGTACACAGAAGACACTGGCACACAGGTGAAGGCCACGGGCACACACGTGTAGACCATTGCAAGCGAAACACTGGCACACTGGGTAGTGGACAGACACATGGTACTACTGGCACACTGTATAGTAGACAGGTAAATGGAGACACTGGCACACTAGATAGTGAACAGGCTGAGGTTGAAAACAGTGGACGGGTCAATGACCCTGTGATAGGCGGGTATATGACCGCAGATAGGACATGAGGAACATTAACCCACGAATAGTGACCCTACGTGAGGAACGCTGACACACTAGGTAGTGGGACAGGAAAATAGGCAGGAGCACAAGAAAACACAGACGGTGGAAGTGGATAGGGCCCCAGTACGCTGGAATACCCCAGGAAATGGAGTGCGTGTAGGAGATTGACACCTTGCACCTGTAGAGGGGGGGGGGGGGGCTGTTAACATTCCCAGACTGAAGCCGCTCTCTAACCATGCGCTGTATGTTAGAGGGGGGACAGCTCACTGCAAGTGAACTGCACCAGGAATCCGGGGGTAGGTGCTCCTGGAGTAATGACAAGAGAGCCGGTTTTGCGGTATCCTTGAGGTCTTTTTTTTTTTTTTTTTTTTTTTTGCAATCTTGCAGAGACCGGGAGTCTGAGGCGAGTGGTGCTGGGCCGCCTGGAGCGCTGACTGCGGGGGCCCTGGTTCGCACTGGCTGTCTGCGGGGGGCGCTGAAGGTGCGGCAGTGGGGTTACTTACCGAGCCGGGAGGCTGGAAGTGCGGGCCGGAGCAGCGTTCCCCGGGAGACTCGGCGCCGGGAAGTGACGTCAGGCGCCAGGAGGGAGGGGAGCGGCGGCGGTTGCACAGGGGAGCCAGAAGAATTTGAAAAGCCCGCGCGCGCGGGCTGAATTCCCGGCTGGGGGCGTGGTCATGCGAGCGCGCGAATGCAGAGGGCCGCAATGAAGCCGGGGACAAAATTTTTAAGGTAGGCCGCTGGAGGAGACGCCGGGCCGCAGAGGACGCCGGGCCGCAGGGAGCCGGGGCCTAGGTTTTAAGGGTAGGCCGCGGGGGAAGACACTGGGCCGCAATGGAGCCGGGGCCTAAATTTTAAAAGTAGGCCGCCGGAGGGGACGCCGGGTCGCAGTGGAACCGGGGGTTAAATTTCTAAGGGCAGACCGCCGGGCCGCAGTGGAGCCGGGGCTAAATTTCTAAGGGCAGGCCGCCGGAGGGAACGCCGGGCCGCAAAGGAACCGGGGGCTAATTTTCTAAGGGCAGGCCGCCGGAGACTAAGGTGAGGGGTTCTAGGGGGGATAAGGGGACCCCTGACCCAGGTGGAAGACTGTGGGCTTCTATACCCGGGATCCCTCCCCATAACCCGGGACGGGGAAGAAGGGGGGGGATTGGATTACTTATCTGAGTTCCTGGCTTGTCTTGAGGTGATCCTGGATCCATCCTGGAAGGCGAGCGAAGACATCTCGACGGTCATCCCGGGCATAGTCTAGGGGAGACCAGAAGGGTACCTCTCCATCCTGGGTACGGTCTTCGTCCTCCTACCCCACAATCGGGCTCGGGAGCGAGAGAGTTTGGGGAGGGGGGCAAGGACCATCCGCCTGTCCCTCTGTGCGGATGCCCCCCAAACAGTCTTGAGAGTGTTAGGGGGGTAGGGTCCTGCCAGACAGACACGGAAGACAACGGAAGTGGCGGACGGACCCTACTTCTGTGCGACCGGTCTCTATGTGGGAGAGCAGGGTGAGCGATTACACCCTGTCGCCCGACGAGCTGTGTCTGAAAAACAAAGGGAAAAACATTAATAAAACACAACAATACAAACCTGAAGGGCTGAGAGCAGCCCCTGCGTGTCCAACCTCCTCGGACACTAAGCAAAAACTGATCTCCTCAGCTCCGGTCAGTGGGTGTATACTGTGGGGGAGGAGCCATTTTTCTTATTTGCATAGTGTCACCTCCTAGTCCCAGCAGCATACACCCATGGTTTCCTGTGTCCCCCAATGAAGCGATAAAGAAATTGGGACAGTCCTACAGGATGTGGGGACAGTCCTACAGGATGTGGGGACAGTCCTACAGGATGTGGGGACAGTCCTACAGGATGTGGGGACAGTCCTACAGGATGTGGGGACAGTCCTACAGGATGTGGGGACAGTCCTACAGGATGTGGGGACAGTCCTACAGGATGTGGGGACAGTCCTACAGGATGTGGGGACAGTCCTACAGGATGTGGGGACAGTCCTACAGGATGTGGGGACAGTCCTACAGGATGTGGGGACAGTCCTACAGGATGTGGGGACAGTCCTACAGGATGTGGGGACAGTCCTACAGGATGTGGGGACAGTCCTACAGGATGTGGGGACAGTCCTACAGGATGTGGGGACAGTCCTACAGGATGTGGGGACAGTCCTACAGGATGTGGGGACAGTCCTACAGGATGTGGGGACAGTCCTACAGGATGTGGGGACAGTCCTACAGGATGTGGGGACAGTCCTACAGGATGTGGGGACAGTCCTACAGGATGTGGGGACAGTCCTACAGGATGTGGGGACAGTCCTACAGGATGTGGGGACAGTCCTACAGGATGTGGGGACAGTCCTACAGGATGTGGGGACAGTCCTACAGGATGTGGGGACAGTCCTACAGGATGTGGGGAAAGTCCTACAGGATGTGGGGACAGTCCTACAGGATGTGGGGACAGTCCTACAGGATATGGGGACAGTCCTACAGGATATGGGGACAGTCCTACAGGATATGGGGACAGTCCTATAGGATATGGGGACAGTCCTATAGGATATGGGGACAGTCCTATAGGATATGGGGACAGTCCTATAGGATATGGGGACAGTCCTATAGGATATGGGGACAGTCCTATAGGATATGGGGACAGTCCTATAGGATATGGGGACAGTCCTATAGGATATGGGGACAGTCCTATAGGATATGGGGACAGTCCTATAGGATATGGGGACAGTCCTATAGGATATGGGGACAGTCCTATAGGATATGGGGACAGTCCTATAGGATATGGGGACAGTCCTATAGGATATGGGGACAGTCCTATAGGAAGGGGACAGTCCTATAGGATGGGGACAATCCTATAAAATTTGTCTGGGTCCTCCCAGGAGTTCTGTAATACTGTACTTCCGTAAACTCACCAATCTATATAAATGAATAAAATTATAAAATTATAATTATATAGTCCGCAAAAGGATTTCAGCACCAGCGTTCCTCTGCTGAAGAGACTTGCTTCATTAGGTGGACAGAGATCTACTGGTCTGACTGCTAGGGAAGAATCAAAAACAGTAATTAAGACTCTCAACCAGTTCCCTCAACTTTCCCATTTGATACAGGTCTAGCACCATCTCTGCACTAGAGCTACAGTAAGAGCGCTCCAGAGAATGTAGTCCCTGCAGAGGTCGAAAGGCCTAAGGTCGCTCTTCCAGAGATAAAGATCTGTATGGAGAAGATACACAAGGGTGTTTAGAACATAGCTGAGGCCTGTGATATTAATAAGCAGTCACATGAGAGTTTGACTCGCTACGAGTGTCGGCCAGAGCACCCAGAGTGGCGGAAGTCACAGGAAGATTATACACAGCACCATCCAAGGTCTTAGATGCCTTGGTTAGTTCAGTAATAGCCTGAGTAGCCCAGTAATAGCCAAAAGAGGGAAGACATACTCTCTTCTGACAATATTGTGGTCACCAAGGCAGGCATCTGCAAGGAGGGGGGGGGGGTGTGTGAAGTGGGAGTACAGGCAGCACAATAGGGTTCAGAATGGCCAGAAGAAAACTTATTACCACAAACATCACATGCATAAGTGACTAGTGCAGGTGAGCACGAACACTTAGGCATACAGAAAACCGAGGGAACAGGAGAGCAGTGAAGAGACACTGTTGGCCAGCAGCAGTATTAGCCACCAAGCAGAAACAGTCCTACTCAGACCATGATCTACCAACCAAGCCTGGCGCAGAGGGGGAGACTTCACAGCAGCATCGAAAGTGAATTAATGCAATTCCAGGGAACTAGAGAAACATGTGCTGAAAAATGGTGCCTCAGCTGGAAGGAGTGGAGCCAGAACCGTAAGGGGCGGGATGAAGGGTGCAGCAAAGGCAGCAGCCACGTTGATCGGCTGGACGCATAAGGGAGCCCGATGGTCGGAAACCATGCCCCCACAAGAGAGCGCGAATGCAGCCAACCCGGACGGGAGCAAAGTCTGTGCATCCCGCAGGATAAGTCACTGCCATCGTGTAACTCTACTCACAGACTTCCTGACAGCTCCACAGCCAGGGCTGCACTACATATCTACACGCCGCCATCCCCTATTTCTGACACACTGAGGAAATGTGTGAGGAGAGAACAGGGAAAGGATCAGGAAGAAAAACAGGAGACTGTTATACTCACCTGTCCTGAAGGCATCACCGTTATCTGCTCCGTGCACGCAAACGCTATGTGGAGCGAACAGGCAGGAATCTATTGGCATATAGACCTTCACGGCATACCTCAGAAAGGTACCCAGGTCTGACCAAACAATTTGATACAGGCTGAGGGTACAGACTGCACCTTGTCACAATGTGGGAGAAACAGAGTGCACGTTTACAGTTACCCAGAGAACTCTGAAAAAGAAAACAAAATGTTAACAAAACATCTTGAACGGGTCTGAAACAGACCATCCTCTAACTGACGAAGAAAAAAAACTGAGGAGGTCAATTCCAGGAGGTGAGGTATAGTCTGCTGGGGAGGAGCAAATTTCTTTGCTATGTAACATCAGTGTTAGCCTCCAGGTGGCAGCAGATTATCCCAGGAATCTGTGTCCCTAAGGCTCTGTGCGCACTGGGAAATGGAATTTTCTTGAGAAAATTCCGCATGTCCAAAGATTACCGCACCCGCGGTAAAAAACCGCCGGAAACCGCATCCGAAAACCGCATGCGGTTTGCTGCGGTTTTACCGCGGTATTATTCGCGGTATTGCCGCGGTTTTGCCGCGTGCGGGTTGGGATGTGCTTTATTGCATTCAATGCAATAAAGCACATTGAAGAAGAAAAAAAAAAAGACATTTAATTCTGATAGTAGATAGACAGAAGAATAGATAGAGGGATAGATAGATAGACAGACAGATAGATAGAGGGATAGATAGAGGACAGATCGCTGCATTTCCCACGGTCGGCAGTGAGTTCACATTACCGGCCGTGGGAAATGACCGGTAATTACCTCTGCTGTCTGCTGCATTCAGCCTGTGTCTGTGACAGTCGCGGCTGGATGTCAGCAGTGCAGGACGCCGGAGCCGGAGCTGTGGATTATGTCGGAGCTTTGTTTGGGGGGGTTAATAAAATGGTGAACGAGGCTTGTTGGTTTTATTTAAAATAAAGGATTTTTCTGTGTGTGTGCTTTATTTACTTTTACTTACGGGTTGATCATGTCAGCTGTCACATAGACGCTGCCATGATCAAGCCTGGGGTTAATGGCGGTGGTCCCCCATCACCATTAACCCCTTGTATTACCTTGCCACCACTGCTACACGGTGGCAAGAAGAGCCGAGGACACGCCGGTATTGTCGCATAATGTATGCGACAGTCCCGGGGCAGCTGCGGCTGATATTCTCGGCTGCCGGAGGGGTAGTGAGGCAGGGGCCATTATCCCTGCCCCTCTCCCTCCCCAGCCTGAGAATACCGGGCCGCCGCTGTGTGCTTACCTCGGCTGGAAGTTAAAAATACAGCGGAGCCCACGTTCTTTTTTTTCTATATTTCCGTTTTCTTTCTATGTGTGTTCTATGTGTCTGTGTCTATGTGTTCTATGTGTCTGATGTCTGTGTGTGTGATCTGTGTGTGTTTACTCTCTGAACGGCTTCCTCTTCCTGTAATGACATCACTTCCCTGCAAAACCGCAGACAAGCGATGCACATTACCGGAGGTAAACCGCGAAATACCGCAGGGAATAACGCAGGAAAACGCAGTGAACCGCACAGAATTTGCTTCCTGCGTTATTCCCTGCGGGATTTCATGATTAACATTGAGTCAATGGAGTGAAATCCCGCAGCGATGTGCGGAAAAGAAGTGACATGCACTTGTTTTTGCTGCGGGATTCCCGCAGCAAAACATGCAGCTGTCAAATTCCGCCCAGTGCGCACAGGATTTTTTTTCTCCATAGGATTTGCTGGTGATTCACTGCAGAGATGTTATGAACATTTTCTGCAGCGAAACATGCAGCAAATCCGCGGAAAATCCGCGGCAAAATCCGGTAAGTGCGCACATAGCCTTAAAGACACTTTGTGAGTGAAACAGTTGTAGGCTACTGACCTGCTGTCCATTGTTTTTTTGTATACCTTTCGACCATGCAAAGAAAATAAAATAGCCATTTTATCATACTATGTGGTGAGAGCCAATCTACTTTTGATGAGAATGTGGAAATCCGTATATAGCTCTGCTCAGTCAGTGAGAACGGCTGCGTTGTGCAAACAGCATGGACTAATGAATCGATCTACACTATTCACATACAGAAACATCAGTCATATTTGGAACTACATTTCCACCTAAAAAGTTGTAATAACCAGGTTTGTGTCATTAGAAACAGCAGAGCCACAGAGCTCAGTGACTGGTTGCAGTGAGGATGCACGCTGTAGTAGTGATGTTACCGCTACAGCAACAACAGATACTGGAGCAGAGCTAGAGCCATTTCAATAATATAAAAATATATCTATATATCAATCTCTATATAATTTATTTATTTTTTTAAACTACTATATGCTTGGTTAGTTCCATTTTTCTAAAAGTGGAAGACCCATTTAAGTCCACGAGCGCTTTAAATACTTTGAGATGCTAAATATCAATATCTAAGTGACCAAATAATGTTCTGTAACAATATCCATTACCTGTGTACCCTTGTTGCAAGTGAGGCAAACTGGAGTGAGAGATGTTAGTTGTGTGCGAAGGGGTGGTCTGAAGTCCTTTTATTATACCTGAGGGAATTTAACAGAAAGCCAAGATGTAAGAAAGAATAAAAATCTAATATTTGTTTTATGAAAGCACATATTAAAAGGGAATTTGTCAGAAGATAACACTGCTGTTTAAATCATCACCACCATTATTAAAATGAACATTTAAATATTTTTAGTGAATTTTCTGTTTTTACACTAACCTTTCCATAAATTACAGAGCATGTAAGAACAAAGTCAATGGGCCCTGATTCATCTAGAGTAGCGATTTTCTCAGTTGTCGTGATCAGGGGGCCTGGTGGAGTCAGACGCTCCCGATTCATGAAACATGAACGTCTCTTCATGAATCTGGAGCGTCTGAAGAGTGGCGTGCGCCATGCCAAAAATCTTACATTTCCTGACTAGAGTAAAATCTGTGGCATAAGGAACACCACACCACGTCATGAAATAGAGTTGTGGTGGCACACCCTGCCAGGCCCAAATCTCTGCCCCATCCTGGCCTAGCTGGGTGAAAATGGCGGAAAAATGCCAAAAGTTAACGAACTTTTGCTCAACTCCAAGTTGCGCCAACAGTTTTCAACTTTTCAAGGCAATTTACTCCACAATGTGGCAAAATAGCAGTCCGCAATCATGAGAAACAAATTCATGATTGGAAAATTCAAAACAGATTCTTATTAGGAAACAGTCAAGGTAACATTCCTTTTAACCCCTTAACGACCGCCGATACGCCTTTTAACGGCAGCAATTAAGGGTACTTCTTGCGATCCGCCGCTTTTTTACGGCGGTCGGAAAAAAGGGTATAGCGCCCCTTAGAGTCAGAAAATCTCTGGGGTTTCAGCTACCGGGGGTAGCTGAGACCCTGGAGATCATGATTCAGGCCGGTTTTTCCGGTCCCCGCTCATATGATCACCGGTATACACCGTATACCGATGATCACTTTAAAGTAAATGGCAGCGCCGGTAAAAAAAATGATGTATCTCCCATATGGCATGATCAAACATGTCAGATGGGAGATAAATCTCCTCCCTGGTCTCCTCCGGTCCCCCGGTGTCGCTAAAGTGCCCCCCCCAACCCACAACCCCCTCCCAAAATCCAATATGGCCGCGCACACAGCAGCGCACCGGCTGCATTTACCGTTTTCCTCTGGTTTCTGTCGCATGTGCCAAAACACATGCGACAGAAAACCCCTCCCCAGGCCCTGCCAGGTCACCCCCTATTCCCCCCCGGTGTTCCCCCGTACCTGTCGCAGCTCTGTTCCCCCGCAGCCCCCTCCTCCTTCACAGTGCACGCCGGTCACATGTGGAGAGCAGCTGACAGCTCAGCTTCCTGCCTTCAGAGACGCTGGCTGCTGCTCGCATTCTGCAGCTGTGACCCGGGGAGAGTGGGTGCAGATTCTTTGCACCCACTCTCCTCAAAAGGAGGGTCTGCACTCCTAGAAAATGGGGGATACGTTCCCTGAACGTGCCCCCCATATTCTAGAAGGTCCAGGATTGTTGTGGGACTTCCAAAATGGATTACAGGGACCAGATTTTTTTTTTAATAAATTGGTGAAAGAGGGAATGGTTGGGGAGTGTTTTTTCAAATAATTTTTTTTTGTTGTCAATTTTTTTTTTTTTATTACTGTCAATTAGTTATGTCTGGTATCAAAGACGCCGTGACATCACTAATTGCTGGGCTTTATGCCAGGTGACATTACACATCTGATATCAACCCCATTTATTACCCCATTTGCCACCGCACCAGGGCAACAGGATGAGTTGGGGCGAAGCGCCAGGATTGGCACTTCTAATAAATGCGCCACTTCTGGGGCGGCTGCGGCCTGCTATTTTTAGGCTGGGAAGAGTCCAATAACCATAGCTCTTCCCATCCTAAGAATACCAGACCCCAGCTGTCAGCTTCACCTTGGCTGGTGATCTAATTTGGGGCGACCCCCCGTTTGTTTTTTTTTAATTATTTATTTATAAATAATTAAAAAAAAACAAAAAACCCAGCTTGGGGAGCCATCCAAATTTATCACCAGACAAGATGAAGCTGTCAGCTGTGGTTTGCAGGCTACAGCTGTCTGCTTTACCCTAGCTGGCTATCAAAAATAGGGGGCACCCCATGCCATTTATTTTAAACTATTTTAGTTTTTTTTTGCTAAATACAAGGCTAGGCATCCTTTAGTGCCACATGAAAGGCACTAAAGGGCACCAGCTTAGAATATGCAGGGGGGTGGGACGTTATATATGTTTGACATCTATCCATTCATCCATTGTAGCATTTTAGGCTGTCTGCTCACAATCAGGGTTTGCAGCGTTTTTGGCGCAGAGTGTTTTCCCTGCGTCCATAATGCTGCGTTGTGCAGTAGAAGCACAGTAGCAGGATTGTTAGAAATCCAATGCCCACTGTGCTTTTCTCCGCAGCATAAACCGACCTGTGGTGCAGCTTCCCGAGCCTCAGCATGTCAATTTATGCTGTGAAGAGTGTTCTCTGCAGGTAGAATAGAGCTAAAGTCCACAGCAGCCTGAACCCGTGGGCATGGGCAGCTGCGTTCTCCCGTGGACAACACTCTAATCTCTGCAGGAAGGCTGACACTGTGTATTAGACGCCATGTCGCTGGATCATGGCCACATAGCCTAAAAGTGAGAATATTGTTGCTACAGCAACGTTTTTGTGAAGTACCTGTGGATTCAAAATGCTTACTATACGCCTGAATAAAATCCTTGAGGGGGTCCATTGTCCAAATTGGGGTCACTTGTGGGGGTTTCTGATGTATAGGTACCCAAGGGGCTCTGCTAATGTGACATGGTGCGAGCAATTTATTTCAACTTTTCCAAAATTCAAATGGTGCTCCTTCCATTCAAAGCCCTCCCATTTATCCAAACAGAGGTTTTTGGCTACATGTGGAGTATCCCTGCGCTCACAAGAAATTGGACAACAACCTGTAGGGTCCACGTTTTGTTGTTGCCTCTTGAAAAAGTGAGAAATTTGATGCGAAAATCAACATTTTTGTGAACAAATTCTGTGAAATATTCGTGGATCCAAAATGCTCAATATACCGTGTTTCCCCGAAAATAAGACGTCCCCCGAAAATAAGACATAGCAGGAGTTTTCAGGGATGCTTTAATATAAGATATCCCCTGAAAATAAGACATAGCTGCGGTCAATAATGAAGTGTCATGCAGGGGTGAAAGAGTTAAAGACACTGCAGGACACTTCATTATAGGCAGCGGGCACCCCCAGAAGAAAGAAGACCCCCGATCATACTTACCAGAAGCCGACCGAGAGCAGGTGAGCGCATCAAGGTCCTGCAGCGGCGGAACACGCACGCACGCATGCACGCACACATACACACACACACACACACACCACACACACACAAAATCAGATCACACTCGCTCACTCACACACACACATCAGATCGCACCACACACTCAAAACAACATCCGGCGATATCGCTTGCTTCTCGGCGGCGATACTGTGCGGTGCAGTGACCTTCCAGGACCTGCCAGAGGATCACATGGCCGGAAGCATGTGATATCTCCGGATGTTGTGAGTGTGTGAGCGCGTATGTGCGATATCGTCAGTGTGTGTGAATGTATGCGATCGGATGTGTGCGTGTATGCTGTCTAATGTGTGTGTGTTCTGATTGTGTGTGTGTTCTGATGTGTGTGTGTGTGTTCTGATGTGTGTGTGTATGTTCAGATGTGTGTGTGTGTGTTCTGATGTGTGTGTGTGTGTTCTGATGTGTGTGTGTGTGTTCTGATGTGTGTGTGTGTGTGTGTGTGTGTATGCGATCGGATCTGTGAGTGTCGGCAGAGGAGCACGGCGTACAGGACAGCTGCTGGGACCGCCCACTGGAGGGCACAGGGAGAAGTGGTGTGTGTGTGGGAGTGTATGCGATCAGATGTGTGACTGTGTGAACGTAAGCGATCGGATCTGTGAGTGTCTGCAGGAGGCAGAGGAGCACGGCGTGCAGCACAGCTGCTGGGACAGTGGGGTGTGTGAGAGTGTTTGTGTGTGAGTGTGTGTGTGTGAGTGTGTGTGTGTGTGTGTGTGAGTGTGTGTGTGTGTAATCTGATGTCAGCCAGACGAAGGGGAGCACAGCTGCAGGGAGATCATAGAGATGTGTGTGTGTGTGTGAGATCTGATGTGTGTGTGTGAGATCTGATGTGTGTGTGTGTGTGAGATCTGATGTGTGTGTGTGTGTGAGATCTGATGTGTGTGTGTGTGTGAGATCTGATGTGTGTGTGTGTGTGAGATCTGATGTGTGTGTGAGATCTGATGTGTGTGTGTGTGAGATCTGACGTGTGTGTGTGTGAGATCTGACGTGTGTGTGTGTGAGATCTGATGTGTGTGTGTGTGAGATCTGATGTGTGTGTGTGTGAGATCTGATGTCAGCCAGATGCAGGGGAGATCACAGGGAGGTGTGTGTGTGTGTGTGTGTGTGTGTGTGTGTGTGTGTGTGTGTGTGTGTATATATATAAGATCTGATGTCGGCCAGACGCAGGGGAGGCGTGCAGCGTACCTGATGGGAGATCACAGAAGGATCTGGGAGCCATACAGACGCCCTGGGCTGGTAAGTATGACGATCCTGGGATGGGGGGGGGGGGGGTCTGCTTTTTGTGGGGGGTAAACTTACCCCCAACCATGTCTCCTCGAGAATAAGACACCGCCTGAAAATAAGACATAGTGCTTTTTTTCAGGGCAAAAAAAAATAAAACAGTGTCTTATTTTCGGGGAAACAGGGTACACCTAGATAAAAGCCTTGAGGTGTCTTGTTTCCAGAATAGGGTCAGTGTGGGGGAACTCCACTGTTTAGGCACCTTAGGGACTTTCCAAATGCGACATAGCGTCCGCTAATGATTCCAGCAAATTGTTCAGTCAAATTGCACTTTTTCCCTTCCGAGCCCTGCTTTGCACCCAAACAGTTGATATCCACCACACATAAGGTATCAGCATACTCAGAAAAAATTGCACAATAAATTTTATGCAGATTTTTTTCCTATTACTCTTGTTAAAAAAAAAAAAAAGAATTGTTTACTTACCGTAAATTCTTTTTCTTATAGTTCCATATTGGGAGACCCAGACCATAGGGTGTTTCGCTTCTGCCTCCGGAGGACACACAAAGTACTACACTTAAAAGTGTAGCTCCTCCCTCTGAGCTTATACACCCCCTGGTGAGCAAACCCAGCCAGTTTAGTGCAAAAGCTGAAGGAGAATAGCCACCCACAAGTAAAACAGAGCAAAAGCCGGAACAACCGGAGACTCTTAACGACAACAGCCGGTGATAACACGCGGAACAAGAAATTGCCAACAGGCAACAGGGTGGGAGCTGTGTCACCCAAAACGGAACTATAAGAAAAAGAATTTACGGTAAGTAAACAAAATTCTCTTTTTCTTTATTGTTCCTTTGGGAGACCCAGACCATGGGACGTCTCAAAGCAGTACATGGGTGGGAAATAAACAGAAAACTAAGAAGTGGGCAGAACCTAACTTCACAGCGACAGCCGCCTGAAGGATGCGTCTGCCCAAGCTCGCATCTGCCGAAGCAGGAGCATGCACTTGGTAGTGTTTTGAAAAGGTATGCAGGCTAGTCCAAGTGGCAGCCTGACAGACCTGCTGAGCCGTAGCCTGGTGCCTGAAAGCCCAAGAGGCACCGACAGCTCTGGTTGAGTGTGCCTTGATCCCCGGCGGGGGAGGCACCTGAGTACACTGGTAGGCGTCCGAAATGGTCGACCTAATCCAACAGGCTAAGGTCGGCTTAGAAGCAGAGAGGCCCTTGCGCCGGCCTGTGGTTAGCACAAAAAGAGAGGTGCACTGCCTAAGAACAGCGGTGCGAGACACATAGATCCGGAGAGCACGCACCAGATCCAGAGTATGCAACGCTTTTTCAAAGCGATGAACAGGAGCTGGACAAAAGGAAGGTAGGGTAATGTCCTGGTTAAGGTGGAAAGGAGAGACCACCTTAGGAAGAAAGTCCGGAGTCGGACGGAGAACCACCTTGTCTTGATGAAAAACCAAAAAAGGTGACTCCGAAGAGAGCGCAGCCAAATCAGAGACTCTCCTGAGGGAAGTTATGGCCACCAGAAAGGCCACTTTCTGTGAAAGACGGAACAAAGAAACCTCCCTAAGAGGCTCAAAGGGGAATTACTGCAAAACCGTGAGAACCAAGTTAAGGTCCCAGGGATCCAAGTGCCGCCGGTAAGGCGGAATAATGTGAGACGCGCCTTGCATGAAGGTGCGAACCTGAGCCAGCCGAGCGAGACGCCGCTGGAACAGAACTGACAGAGCTGAGACTTGTCCCTTGAGAGAGTTGAGGGACAGTCCTAGCTGCAGACCGGACTGTAGAAAAGACAGAAGAGTAGGCAAGGAGAATGGCCAAGGAGGATGGCCGGCAGAGCGACACCAGGACAGGAAAATTTTCCAAGTCCTGTGATAGATCTTAGCGGAGGAAGACTTACGGGCCCGAGTCATAGTGGAGATGACTTCAGGAGGAATACCAGAAGCCGTCAAAATCCAGGACTCAAGAGCCACGCTGTCAATTTGAGAGCCGCAGAATTCAGGCGGAAAAACGGACCTTGCGAGAGTAGGTCTGAACGGTCCGGGAGATGCCACGGCATCTCTGTGGACAGATTGAGCAGGTCTGGATACCAAGCGCGCCTGGGCCAGTCCGGTGCAATGAGGATGACTCGACGGCCCTCCAATCTGATCTTGCGCAGAACTCTGGGCAAGAGAGCTAGAGGGGGAAACACGTAGGACAGACGAAACTGGGACCAGTCTTGAACCAGAGCGTCCGCGGCGAATGCCTGAGGATCGTGGGAGCGAGCCACGTAAACAGGAACTTTGTTGTTGTGACGGGATGCCATTAGGTCCACGTCCGGAGTGCCCCACTTGCGGCAGATTGACTGAAACACTGCCGGGTGCAGGGACCTCTCGCCACCGTCCACGGTTTGACGGCTGAGATAATCTGCCTCCCAGTTTTCCACGCCTGGGATGTGGACTGCGGATATGGTGGACCTGGAGTCTTCCGCCCATTGAAGGATGCGTTGTACCTCCAACATTGCCAGGTGGCTGCATGTCCCGCCTTGGTGATTGATGTAGGCAACCGCTGTCGCGTTGTCCGATTGGACTCGAATGTGCCTGCCCGCCAACAGGTGGTGAAAGGCTAGGAGAGCTAGAAACACGGCTCTGGTTTCCAGCACATTGATTGAAAGGGCTGACTCGGCCGGAGTCCAAGTGCCCTGAGCTCTGTGGTGGAGATATACCGCTCCCCAGCCGGATAGACTGGCATCCGTGGTGAGGATCACCCAGGACGGAGCCAGGGAGGAGCGCCCCTGGGACAGGGAGAGGGGCTGAAGCCACCACTGAAGAGAGCTCCTGGTCTGTGGCGACAGAGCCACTAACCTGTGTAAGGAGGAAGGCCGCTTGTCCCAACAGCGGAGAATGTCCAGCTGCAGGGGACGCAGATGGAACTGGGCAAAAGGAAACAGCCTCCATTGACGCCACCATCTGACCCAGCACCTGCATCAGGCGCCTGAGGGAATAACGGCGGGGCTTCTGCAGAGAGCGCACCGCCAGTTGGAGGCATTGCTGTTTGACTAAGGGCAACTTCACAAGTGCCGGCAAAGTCTCGAACTGCATCCCTAGGTACGTGAGACTCTGGGTCAGAGTGGATTTGGGAAGATTGACAAGCCACCCGAATTGGGCTAGAGTGGCGAGAGTGAGCGAGACACTCCGCTGACAGTCCACGCTGGATGAAGCCTTAACTAGAAGGTCGTCCAGGTAAGGAATCACTGCCAACCCCTGTAGGTGCAAAACCGCAATCACTGCTGCCATGACCTTGGTGAATACCCGAGGAGCTGTGGCCAACCCGAAGGGGAGAGCCACGAATTGGAAATGATCTTCTCCGATTGCAAAGCGTAGCCAACGCTGGTGTGAAACTGCAATTGGCACATGCAGATAGGCATCTCTGATGTCGATGGACGCCAGGAAATCCCCTTGGGTCATTGAGGCAATGACTGATCGCAGTGACTCCATGCGAAAGTGCCGCACCTGAACATGCTTGTTGAGAAGCTTGAGATCCAGCATGGGCCGGAAGGTACCGTCCCTTTTGGGGACTAGGAAGAGATTTGAGTAGAAACCTCTGAACCGTTCCCGGGCGGGAACCGGTACAATTAGTCCGTTGGCCTGCAAGGATGCCACGGCCTGTGAGAAGGCGGCGGCCTTGGAGCAGGGGGGAGTTGAGAGAAAAAATCTGCTTGGCGGGCTGGAAGAGAATTCTATCCTGTAGCCGTGGGAGATGATATGCCTCACCCACTGATCGGAGACGTGTTGAAACCACGCGTCGCCAAAGTGGGAGAGCCTGCCACCGACTAAGGACGTTGCTGGCGCGGACAGATAGTCACGAGGAGGCTGCCTTACCGGCAGCACCTACTGCGGTCTTTTGTGGACGTGCTTTTGGGCGCCAGTTGGATTTCTGGTCCTTGGCTGAGTTAGTGGACGAGGCCGAGGGCTTAGAGGACGACCAGTTGGAGGAACGAAAGGAACGAAACTTCGACTGATTCCTACCCTGGACAGGTTTCCTGGTTTTGGTTTGTGGCATGGAAGTACTCTTCCCGCCAGTAGGTTCCTTAATTTCATCCAGCTGTTCTCCGAACAGCCGGGACCCAGCAAAAGGGAGCCCAGCAAGGTACTTCTTTGAAGAAGCATCTGCCTTCCACTCTCGAAGCCACAAGATCCTGTGGATAGCGAGGGAATTAGCCGAAGCCACTGCAGTGCGGTGAGAAGCCTCCAGCATGGCAGACATAGCATAGGATGAAAAAGCTGAAGCCTGGGAAGTTAAGGGAACCATTTCGGGCATGGATTCCCTGGCGAGGGAATGCATCTCCTCTAGAGAAGCAGAGATGGCTTTGAGAGCCCACACTGCTGCAAAAGTCGGGGAGAACGAAGCCCCCGCCACTTCATATATGGATTTGGCCAGAAGGTCAATCTGGCGGTCAGTGGAATCCTTAAGGGAGGTGCCATCAGCCACCGACACAACGGTCCGGGCTGAGAGCCTAGACACCGGGGGGTGTCTACCTTTGGGGAATGAGCCCACTCCTTGACCACCTCAGGTGGAAAGGGAAAACGGTCATCAGAACCACGCTTTGGGAAGCGTTTGTCAGGACAGGCCCTGGGCTTGGTCACAGCGGCTTGAAAACTGGAGTGGTTAAAGAACACACTCTTTGCTCTCTTAGGCGAGGTAAACTGGTGCTTTTCTGCCAGAGAGGGTTGCTCCTCTGATACTGGCGGATTGAGATCCAGTACAGAATTAATGGAAGCAATCAAGTCACTAACATCTGAGTCAGTTTCGGACAGATCAATGGGGTACATGGAGTTAGCCTCCGAGCCCCCAGTAAAGGCATCCTCCTCATCCTGCGAGTCAGCTCCTGAATCAGAGCCGTGGGACGAGGAGGGAGAGGGAACCCTGCGTCTCTTCTTAGGAGGACGGGGTCTCGGCCCCGATGATCAATCCTCTGTGAGCTCCGGTCCTGAGAGAGCCCTAGCAGCAGAGGCACCCTGTGAAGGGGGCTGATGCATAGTCAGCAAAGTCCTGGACAAAAGTCCCATGGACTCAGCAAAAGACTGGGAGAGAGACCTAGAAAAGGATTCTACCCAAGCCGGGGGTTCAGCCACAGGAGCAGGAGCAGCCTGAGAGACCACTAGGGGTGAGACTCCAGGCTGTGGCACCGCCAAGTAGAGCAGGCATCACAATGTGGATAGGTGCTCGGTTCAGGCAGCAGGAGCTTACATGCAGTGCATACTGAATAAAGCTTTGGAGCCTTGCTCCTCGTGTGAGACATGCTGCTGGAGTGGGGGCTCTGTCAGAGAAAGACCCCCAGAGAGTATATACAGAGGTCCACAACCAACGGTTGTGGCTTACCAGACGGCTGAAGCTGTGTTGTGTGCCCTCCAGATCCCAAAGCCCGGACCTCCAAACACAGCACCCAGCAGGGATGCAGAGCGCAGACCAGCGCTGAGTGAATCTCCGAGGAAATGGCCGCCGGAGCGAGGAGAGGGGGCGGGACTTGCTCTGAAGAGCGGGATCTGGAGGGCCATAGAAACCTACAGGGGAGGAGACACGCACAGCAGTGGGGAGTGTCCCTCCCCTGTGAGAACGGCCGCCGGGCGGAGAGGAGCCTGTCCCTCTGCATGAATGACATGCGAGGACAGTGAATAGAAACTAGGCCTCCGGCGAAGCCGGGGCCTAAATTAGAGCAGCGAGGCCGACAAACAGGCACCATCGGCGCGGTTCTCGTGCGACAGCTAGAGAACCCGCCGGAAATGTCAGTAAACACAGCAAAAACACTCTCCCCAAACAATAAGGCACAGGGGGACCCCCATAAACAAACGTCTCAGGTACTTAGCTGCCGAGACGCAGGGCCAGGCCCCTGGGGATGAGTGCTCCGGTCCAGCAGGGTCCTGAAGGGCTGCGGATGGAGACCGGCCTCCTGCCAAGCATGGAGACCGTGCTGGCTCCCACTTCAAGCCAGAGCCCAGGAGGGATGGTGAAGGAGCGCGGCATGTAAGGCTCCAGCCTTGGAAATCAACCTTAACAACACCGCCGACAGTGGGATGAGAAGGGACATGCCGGGGGTCCAGACGTGGACCCGCTTTTCTTCAAACTCTTTCCAAAAATCAAACAAATCAGATGAGAATGCATGTGTGGATGTATGCCTCCTGAACACAAAGCGATAAACTGGCTGGGTCTGCTCACCAGGGGGTGTATAAGCTCAGAGGGAGGAGCTAAACTTTTAAGTTTAGTACTTTGTGTGTCCTCCAGAGGCAGAAGCTAAACACCCTATGGTCTGGGTCTCCCAAAGGAACGATAAAGAAAAAACTATCTGGTTGAAGTAACAATTTTGTGGTAAAAATATATTTTTTTATTTTCACAGCTCAACATTATAAACTTCTGTGGAGCACCTGGGGGTTCAGGGTACTCACCAAACATCTAGATTAATTCCTTGTGGTGTCTATTTTCCAGAATGGGGTCACTTGTGGGGGACCTCCACTGTTTAGGCACCTCAGGGGCTCTCCTAATGCAACATGGCGTCCGCTATTGATTCCAGCCAATTTTGCAGTCAAATGGCACTCCTCTTCCGAGCCCTGCTGTGTGCCCAAACCGTTGATTTCCACCACATACAAGATATCACCAAACTCAGGAGAAATTGCACAATAAATTTCATGGTGATTTTTTTCCTGTTACCGTTGTGAAAAAAAAAGCTACCTGGTTGAAGTAACAATTTTGTGGTAAAATTTTATTTTTTTATTTTCATGGCTCAACGTTATAAACTTCTGTAAAGCACCTGGGGGTTCAGGGTACTCACCAAACATCTAGATAAATTCCTTGAGGGGCCTAGTTTCCAATATGGGGTCACTTGTGTTTTTATTTTTTGCTGTTTACGTACCTTAGGGGTCCCCAAATGCGACATGGTGCCCGCAATCTTTTTCAGCCAAATTTCCTTTCCAAAATTCAAATATTGCTCCTTCCGTTTCAAGCCCTCCCATTTCTTTAAACAAAAATTTCAGACCACATGTGAGGTATCACCGCGCTCATAAAAAAGTGGGTAACAAACATTTGGTTAAAATTTTGGAATTACCTCTTGAAAAAGTGAAAAAATTGATGCTAAAGCAACATTTTTGAGAAAAAAAAAGGAAAATTTTTAATATGACAATGTAACGTTATCAAAATCTGTGAAGTACCTGTGGGTCCAAAATGCTCACTATACCCCTAGATAGAAGCCTTGAGATGTCTAGTTTCCAAAATGGCATCACTTGTGAGGGGTTTCTGCTGTTTAGGTACCTTAGCGGACATGTAAATACAACATGGTGCCGGCAATCTATTTCAGCCAAATTTGCTTTCCAAAATTCAAATATTGCTCCTCCTGTTCCGAGCCCTCCCATTTGTCCAAACAAAGGTTTCTGATCACATGTGGGGTATTGGCGCGTCCATAAGAAAGTGGGTAACAAGTTTTGGGGTCCATTTTGTTGTGTTATTTCTTCTAAAAGTGAATAAATTTGGGGTAGAGCAACATTTTAGGTAAAATTTTAGTTTTTGCTTTTTTTCATTCCACATTGCTTTAGTTCCTGTGAAGCACCTGAAGGGTTAATAAACTTCTTGGATGTGGTTTTTAGTACTTTGAGGGGTGCAGATTTTAGAATGGTGTCACTTTTGGGTATTTTCTGTCACCTAGGCCTCTCAAAGTCACTTCAAATGTGATGTGGTCCCTAAAAAAATGGTTTTGTTAATTTTGTTTAAAAAATGGGAAATTGCTGACGAACTCTGAACCCTTCTAACTTCCTAACCCCAAAAAATTTTGTTTTAGAAATTGCGCTGATGTAAAGTAGACATGTGGGAAATGTTATTTATTAACTATTTTGTGTGACATAACTCTCTGGGTTAAGTGCATAAAAATTAAAAGTTTTAAAATTGCAAAATTTTCATCAAATTTCCGATTTTTTCACAAATAAGACACAGACAGACTCCTAAAATATATAATAAATTGGGTGCAGCGGTTTAATGCGGTATGTGACATTTTTTCATAAGAATTTGGGAAAGTTATGATATTTCCTATAAATGTCTGTTCTACTCCTGATCAAAGAATCTAGACTTTTAGTTGGGATATATCAGGTAGCTGAAGCGCAGCACAGATTCATGTAGTGATGTTACCATTTTACTACAGTAAATTTATCACAAACATGAGTCATGTACAGTTGAAAAAAAGACGTTTACATACATTATCTGAAAAAACACATGCAGGTTTTTCTCACTATCTGACATGAAATCATAATAAATCTTTCCCGTTTTAGGTCAATTAGGAACCAAAATTATTTATATTTGCCGAACGCCAGAATAATGAGAGAGAGAATGTAGAAAGTAATAAAAATGCCTCGAAGCAAAGTCAAAAGTTTACATACACCAAGAACAATTTGGTACAGCCCATATGATAATGTCATGTCTTTGGAAGCTTCTGAAAGGTTTATTGGCAACATCTGGGTTAGACACATGTGGATTTATTTTAATGCACACCTGAAAACACATTGCTTCTTTGTGTAGCATCAAGGCAAAGTCAAAAGAAATCAGCCAATATCTCAGAAAGAATTGTGGATTTGCACAAATCTGGTTCATTCTTTGGTGCAATTTCCAGATACCTGAAGGTGCCTGGTTCATCTGTACAAATGATTATATGCAAGTACAAACAAGATGGGACTGTGTACCAGAGATGAACGTGCTTTGGTCAGACATGTGCATATCAACAAAAGTACAAAAGACCTTGTGAAAATGCTGGTGGAAGCTGGTAAGATTGTGTCATTATCCTCAATGAAACAAGTACTGTATCAACATGGGCTGAAAGTCCACTCTGCCAGGAAGAAGCCATTACTCCAAAAGAAACATAAAAAAGCCAGATTAATGTTTGCAAATACACACAGGAACAAAAACCTTAAATTTTGGAGACATAGCCTGTGGTCTGTCGAAACTAAATTTGAACTGTTTGGCCATTATGACCATCATTACAATTGGAGGAAAAAGGGAGAAGCTTTGAAGCCTAAAAACACCATTTCATCTGTGGTGGCAGGGGTGGACCAGGGGTGGCAGCATCATGTTATGGGGTTGTTTTGCTGCAGGAGGGACAGGTGCACTTCACAAAATAGATGGCATCATGAGGAAAGAAATTGTGGCAAAACTGAAGCAACATCTCAAGACATTAGCCAGGAACTTAAAGCTTGGGTGTAAATGGGTCTTCCAAATGGACAATGAACCGAAGCATACTGTCAAACTGGTTACAAAGTGGCTTAAGGATAACAAAGTCAATGTTTTGGAGCATCAATCATAAAGCCCTGATTGCTGATTTATGTAAAGCGCTATGGAATTAATAGCGCTATATCAAGTGAACATTATATATTATCTCAATACTATTGAAAATTTATGGGCAAAGCTGAAAAGGCCGATGCGAGCAAGGCGACCTACAAGCATGGCTCAGTTACACCAGTTCTGTCAGGAGGAATGAGCCCCACTTCCTACCAACGATTGTGAGAAGCTTGTGGAAAGATATCCAAAACGTTTGACCCAAGTCATACAGTGTAAGGGCGATGCACCAAATACTAATGAAAAGGATGGAAACTTGAATTTGCAGAAAGTAATAAAAATGCCTTAAACGTTCTCTCTCATTCTGGCATTTGGCAAAATATAAATAATTTTGGTTCCTAATTTACTTAAAACGGAAAAGGTTTATTCTGATTTCATGTCACATAGTGAGAAAAACATGCAGATGTGTCTTTATAGATAGTGTATGCAAACTTCTGGTTTCAACTGTATGAGAATTCTGACTCGGAGGTTTGGCTTAGGCTACTTTCACACAGTTTTTTTGGCATGAGGCACAATCCGGCAAAAAGCGAATGAAACTGATCCGTCCGGTGCTGGATCAGTTTTACTCCCTATTGACTTGTATTAGCGCCGGATTGTGTCGGAGAGCACTGCGTTGCATGCAGCGTCCACCGGATCCAGCGAAATGTCTTCGTCAGGCTGCCAGAAAGTACGCAGCATGCAACGTTTTTTGTCTCAGAAAAAAAATAAATAAAAATCGGACCACGCCGGATCCGGCATGTTGAATAATGGAAGCTTATGGGCGCCGGATCTGTGGTCATCCGGCAAAAAACGCATTCCAGCGATGGATCAGTTTTTTTAATCTGAGCATGCTCAGATGAGATGTGAATTCATTTCTGGCCTCTCTGTCGGTCGCTCTCTTGGTCTCTATTGCTCTCTATCGGTCTCTCCCTCTCTCATGCTGACCGATCACCGGCATGGCGCTGCATGGCTGTCACACTGCTCAGGCGGCTGCTCATCTTTTGAAAATGCCGGCCGCTCATTATTCCATCTGGTAGTCACTGCTTCCCCGCCCACCGGCGGGTATGATTGGTTGCATAACAATCAAAAGATTACCGTGAAGTTGGTGATGGGGCAGTAATGAATTGATCAATACATTAGCTAAATATCTCTTTTTCAAATAATCCTCAGCAGTTATGCAATGTCACATTTACATTTTATTTCAATTTTTCATATGGCTAGTTGCATTTTTCATTCCTTATGTATCCTAAAGAAGTTATGCTTATTCATATTTCTTTGAATTTGGTGTGCAGCTTTCACTTCATATAGATTAAGTATTTTTTGGCTAGCACCCTGTTCACATTTACAATGGTGTTCCAGCAGTCTTTTTGATGGTTATGCAGTTAGTTTTCTGTCTGAGAACCCAGTCCCGCCCTTTAGCCATGATTATTCAACTTCCTATATAGCCAGGTCCCTTGCTTCCCATACACAACAGGTTTTAACTGCACATAGAGGTAATATTTGGTTAGGTACCCATGCACACAAGCAGGTTTTAACCGCATATAGAGTTAACATTTGGTTAGGGACGCCATAAAGAGATTACCGAAAAGTTGGTTATGGGGCAGTAATGAATTGATCAATACATTAGCTAAATATCTCTTTTTTCAAATAATCCTCAGCAGTTATGCAATGTCACATTTAAAAATGTTTTCAATTTTTCATATGGCTAGTTGCATTTTCATTCCTTATGTATCCTAAAGCAGTTATGCTTGTTCATATTTCTCTGAATTTGGTGTGCAGCTTTCACTTCATATAGATTATGATTGGTTGCAGTCAGACACGCCCCCATGCTGAGTGACAGCTGTCTCACTGCAACTAATCACAGCCGCCGGTGGGCGGGTCTATATCGTGCAGTATAATAAAAAAATAAATAAATAAATAAATAAAGACGGCGTGCAGTCCCCCCCCCCCCCACCCGATTTTGATACCAGCCAAAGTAAAGCCACATGGCTGAAGGATGGTATTCTCAGGATTGGGAGCCCAACGTTATGGGAAGCCCCCAAGCCTAAAAACATCAGCCAGCGGCGACACGGAATTGCCGCATCCATTAGATGTGTCAATCCCGGGACTCTACCCGGCTCATCCCGAATTGCCCTGGTGCGGTGGCAATCTGGGTAATAAGGAGTTAATGGCAGTCCATAGATGCCACTAAGTCCTAAGTTAATCATGACAGGCATCTATGTTTTTTTCTAGATCCGTCGCATCAGTTTTTACACAATCTGCGACAGATCCGTTGCATGAGGCACAAATCGGATTATGCCTGCCTGATGCCAAAAAACGGATGTGTGAAAATAGCCTTACTGACTCCAAAGCCCTGGGAAGAGCATCATTTGACTTCTAGAATGCAAAATTTTGTTGAATCGATGAATGTGCCTAAACAGTAGAAACCCCCCACAAATTACCCCATAAAAGAAGAAGGGAATTTTGTACTTACCGTAAATTCCTTTTCTTCTAGCTCTTATTGGGAGACCCAGACAATTGGGTGTATAGCTACTGCCTCCGGAGGTCACACAAAGTATTACACTAAAAAGTGTAAGGCCCCTCCCCTTCTGGCTATACACCCCCCGTGGGATCACGGGCTTACTCAGTTTTAGTGCCAAAGCAAGAAGGAGGAAAGCCAATAACTGGTTTAAACAAATTCACTCCGAATAACATCGGAGAACTGCAAACCGTTCAACATGAATAACATGTGTACTCGCAACAAACCAAGAATCCCGAAGGACAACAGGGCGGGTGCTGGGTCTCCCAATAAGAGCTAGAAGAAAAGGAATTTACGGTAAGTACAAAATTCCCTTCTTCTTCAGCGCTCTATTGGGAGACCCAGACAATTGGGACGTTCAAAAGCTGTCCCTGGGTGGGTAAATAAATACCTCTTGATAGGGCTGCAAGACAGCGCTCCCCTACGGGGAGGCCACTGCCGCCTGCAGTACTCTTCTACCTAGGCCGGCATCCGCCGAAGCATAGGTATGCACCTGATAATGTTTGGTGAAAATGTGCAGACTCGACCAGGTAGCTGCCTGGCACACCTGTTGAGCCGTAGCCTGGTGGCGTAATGCCCAGGACACACCCACGGCTCTGGTTGAATGGGCCTTCAGCCCTGATGGAACCGGAAGCTCAGCAGAACGGTAGGCTTCAAGAATTGGTTCTTTGAGCCATCGAGCCATGTTGGCTTTAGAAGCCTGCAATCCCTTGCGCGTACCAGCGACAAGGACAAACAGTGCATCAGATCGGCGCAGAGGCGCCGTGCGGGAAAAGTAGATTCTGAGTCCTCTGACCAGATCTAACAAATGTAAACCCGTTTCAAACCGGTGAGTCGGATGAGGACAAAATGAAGGTAATGATATATCCTGATTAAGCTGAAACGCGGATACTACCTTAGGGAGAAACTCCTGAATGGAGCGCAACACTACCTAGTCCTGGTGAAACACCAGGAAGGGAGCCTGATATGACAGAGCTGCCAGCTCATACACTCGCCGAAGAAACGTGATCGCCCTAGAAAAGCCACTTTCTGTGACAGGCGAGAAAGGGGAAACTCCCATCAGAGGCTCGAAAGGCGGCTTCTGGAGAGCAACGAGTACCTCGTTCAGATCCCATGGATCTAACGGCCGCTCGTACGGGGGCACAATATGACACTCCCTGTAGCAACGTGCGTACCTTAGGAAGACGTGCTAGACGCTTCTGAAACAACACGGATAGTGCCGAGACTTGCCCTTAAAGGGAGCCGAGCGACCAACCGTTTTCCCGACCAGAGTGCAGGAGGGCAGGCAAAGTAGGCAAAGCCGATGGCCAGGGATACACTCCCTGAGCAAAACACCAAGATAAGAATATCTTCCACGAGTTGTGGAATATCTTGGCAAACCGCGGCTGGCGAGCCCGTCTCATTGTGACCCTGACGTAATGCTCACAGTCGACTGACGGTGAGATGCCACAGATCTCGGTACCACAACCTCCTCGGCCAGTCTGGGGCGACGAGAATAGTGCGGCAGCAATCGGAAGCTGGAACTGCGACCAATCTTGAGCCAAGGCGCCTGTCGCCAGAGCTCCCGCCATGAAAATCGAGACCTTGTAGTTGCCGAGACGCCATGATGTCGACGTCCGTCCTCATCCCGCGGCTACCGATTTCTTGAAGCCAAACGGGAGCAGGTCCCATTCCCCTGCGTCCACGTCCTCGCGACTGAGGAAGACTTGCTTCCTAGTGTTGTACGTCCGGAATGTGTACGCCACCGCTGTGGATAGTCCGACTGAATTCGGTTCTGATTGCATTCCAGCCACTGCAGGAAAGCTTGCAGTGCAAGATACACTGCCCAGAGCTCTAGACCACTGAGTTGAAGAGTGGACTCCTCTGAAGACGGTCTTTGACCGTCTGTGAAAGGGGGACGTTACTGTGTAGGAACATCGACTTCCTTCCCCTTAGCGAAGAATCTTCTAATGATGCGGACGCAGATGAAACTGCGTGAAAAGGCTCGCCTCTGGATGAGGCGCCTCCTTGAAGGAGAGACTGCACCCTCGTCTGTAGTGAACGCTGTTTGTCCAGCGGAATTCACTATCACTGAGAGAGTGTGAAAACTCTATGCCAAGATATGCCAGCGATTGGGTTCAACTTAGAAGAAGTCAAAGACCTCCCCGAAACTCTGGGAAGGGTCCAGCGCCATGTTCAGGTTGTGTTGGCATGCTTCTAAAAGAGAGTGCCTTGACAAGTAGATTGTCCAAGAAAGGGATCACAGAGTGACCGTAAGAGCGCGGGACTGCTCCCACTGCTGCCATGAACTTGGTGAAAAACCCGTGGGGCTGTCGCCAGCCGAAGGGTAGGGCTACAAAACGAAATATGCCCGTAGCCAACACCGGTGCCTTGGAGCAATCGGCACGTGGAGATAAGCATCCTAATGTCTATGGATGTTAGGAAAAACTCTTTGAGACAGTGAGGCAATGACGGAGCGGAGTGATTCCCTCCGGAACCGCCTGGTTGTCACGTGCTTGTTAAGCAGTTTAAATTCCAGAACGGGACGGAAGGAGCCGTCCTATCTTGGCACCACGACCAGGTCGAAGCAAAAGGCGTAACTGGTTCCTGAAGAGGAACAGGGATTACCACTCGTCCTGCCTGCAGAAGAGCCTCGGCTCGGTCGGAGAGGTAGTTTGAGACAAACTGACTCTCTCTCACCGGCCTTTGACCTGTGGTAGGTAAATGTCGCTAAAGCGGGGGAGTCTGCTCCCCGCGGTTGCGGAGTGAGAAGGCTGAAAATTATGAGAAAAAAACGCTTTGGTAGCGATTCCTCCGGCTGCCTTCCCCGGGCGTACTTGAGCCTGCTAGGAATCTATGCCCTTCTGGGCCTTTTGAGTCGTTTTGGACAGTTGAATGAATTCATTCAACCCTTACCAACAGACTATCACTAGATAAAGGCAACCTGGTTAAGCACTTTGTTGGAAGAAGCATCTGATCCAATCTGTTAACCACTAGGCTCTGCGTAAAAAATACGGAGATGGCCGATGCCACCGACGTCCGGCTCGTAGAGTCTCGGACAGCCTTAACAGCATGGTTCGCCATGCGGCGATTGCGAGATTACAGACGCTGCTGAGACCGAGATGTACCGGTGACAGCGTCCCTCTGCGCAACACTATCTGAAATAGCTTGGAGTGCCTTCACGGCTGCGACTGCCGGAGCAACCGACCTGCCGATAGCTTCATAGACAGATTGCGGCCAGAACCTATCTATCTGTCAATGGCATTTTGACGTGAAGCCCCATCCACCACTACAACTATAGATCCAGCTGCAAGCCTGGAGATCGGGAGATCCACATTTGGACCTGGGCTAGCGCTTGTCCAATCAGGGAGGAGAGTGTCTCATTAATACGGTCGGAGAACGCTTATCGTGAAAAGCGTTGCGTTTCTGGACTGCATCTCTAGGATCAGAGGGCCAGACGAGTACGCAATTGCTTGCGATATTAGAAAAGAGATCTCCCCTGCTGTGAAGCTGACTCTTTCACTGATGGAGTCGAGGGCTATTCCCAGCGAGCCTGCTTAGGCCCTCTTGAACTGACGTCCGTGTCGGAGCCTGCCCCCTGGGACGCGTGAAAACCACCCTGGAGCCTTGAGCTGCTCCTCAAATCATGGTGGCCAGGGGCATTGCAACTATATTGCCCAAGGACTGCGTGGGCTGCCAGACTGTAAGATGTCAGCCATAGTCACAGCCAATATAACAGCGGAAAGAAACTGCAATTTCGTCCCTGTCTCTGGACAGGAAGCACAGGTGGTTCTTTTAACCACATATAGCCGAAAAACCCCGGTCAAGCAATTGCCCGTACTGGGGTCCTAGACTCGTATTACATGCAGTACAAGCAACAGATAAAGTCCTCATTGGCCTTTTCTTTTTCTGCTGTTGTTGTCTAGCTATCTAAGAGCCTAGCCTAGGATAGCGACCGCACAGTAAATAATCATACAAGCATGAAGTACAAATAAACACTTCAGCTCATGTAGTACACGCAGCATTGAAAACTTGTGGCTTGGCACATTAGCTCTTCTGCTGCTGTTGTCTATTTATCCAGGAGCTTGAGACAAGGATAGCGACATACAGTGAATGTATAGCATTCAAGCACGAAGTACAAGTAAACACTTCAGCACCTGTAGTACCCGCAGCATTGAAAACTTGTGGCTTGGCACATTAGCTCTTCTGCTGCTATTGTCTATATATCTAGGAGTATGAGACAAGGATAGCGACATACAGTGAATGTATAGCATACAAGCCTGAAGTACAAGTAAACACTTCAGCACATGTAGTACACGCAGCATTGAAACTTGTGGCTTAGCACATTAGGCCTTCTGCTGCTATTGTCTATATATCTAGGAGTATGAGACAAGGATAGCGACATACAGTGAATGTATCGCATACAAACATGACAGTAAACACTGCCAGCACATGCAAATGAAGCAGCCTTGCAAGCTGGTGCCTTGGCACCACTGCTCTACTGCTGCTGTTGTCTAGTTAACTAGGAGCATGAGGCAAGGATAGCGACATACAGGAAATGTATAGCAGACAAGCATGACAGAAAAACACTGCAGTACAAGCAAATCAAGCAGCATTGAGAGCCCGTGCCTTGGCAGCCTTGCCTTACTGCTGCTATTGTCTGTTTAACTAGGTGCATTAGCCAAGAAAAACGACATATAGTGCATGTATAGCATGACAATAAACCCAATTGCAGCACCTGCAAACGAAGCGGCAATGAAAGCTTGTGCCTTGGCACTTTGCTGTTGCCAAATCTGCCAACAAATACTGCAGACTAATCATTGAACACTTGTCTAGCCATCTAGGAGAGTATGCCCAGAATAGCGACAGTACAGTGCTGCATCGCATATCCGCACACAGTTCAAAAGCCCACTTCAGTATTAGTGGGACCAGTACTGCCTATCGCCCGCCCAGCGCGAGTATGAGGTCGCTCAAAAACCTGTGCCTGGTTCCGTTCTCCCAGAGTGGAAACCATAATGGCTGCCGGCTTCTCTTCCACGTCCTGTGCAGAGGGGCGGGCCGTGGGCGAGCCCCAGCCAAGAGCGGGAACCCGGCATCTCACTGTGTTCAGTGAGAGGGGGCTGGAGAATGCAAAGCAGACTCCAGCTCCCTGCGCTGAGCTACTGTACAGCGTCCCGCCCCTCCTCTGACTGGCAGGGCTGGGGGCGGGAACGAAGCGGTGCCAGGCCTCAGAAGCCGGGGACTAAAGTTACAGGCGCCCCCGCCGTAAAAGCGCGGTCGGCGCCAAGTCCCCGGCGCACTACAAGTCACATCAGCGCCGCCGCCGTATGAGCGGTCGGCGCAAGTTCCTAAACATGACCCGTCGCTCAGCCATGGCTGCAGCAACATAAGCCCATCACTAATGTCCCCGGCGCACTATAACGCCCAGCAAGCCCGGAGCGTGCTGTGCTTGCCGGAGACACCGAGTACCTGACCGATGCAGGGCCTTGTCCCTGATAGTACTCGTGCTCCACATCCATCAGGTTCTTCTGGGTCTGTGGATGGAGCCCGGCCTCAGGGCTTGGAGGCCGACAGATCCCACTTCCACAGGGCCCTCCAAGGGGATGTGGAAGGAAAACAGCATGTGGGGCTCCGGCCTCTGTACCAGCAATAGGTACCTCAACCTTGCAACACCATCTGGTGAGAAGGGAGCATGCTGGGGACACTATATGTGTCCTCTTTTCTTCCATCCGAGATAGTCAGCAGCTACTGCTGACTATACAATGTGGAGCTATGCGTGGATGTATGACCTCCTTCGCACACAAAGCTAAAACTGAGTAAGCCCGTGATCCCACGGGGGGTGTATAGCCAGAAGGGGAGGGGCCTTACACTTTTTAGTGTAATACTTTGTGTGACCTCCGGAGGCAGTAGCTATACACCCAATTGTCTGGGTCTCCCAATAGAGCGCTGAAGAAAACTACTTTTTCCAACAAAAATGTTATTTTAGCTCCAAATTTTGAATTTTCACAAGAATAACAGAAAAAAAATGCACAGGTCAGTTTGATAATGCAATTTCTCCTTAGTAGTTTTCCACCACATATTGGGTATCAATATACTGTTTGGGTGCACGGCAGGGCTCAGAAGGGAAGGAGCGTCATCTAACTTTTGGGACAAAATTGTCTGGAATCATTAATAGATGCCATGTGTTTGGAGAACGCCTGATGTGCACAAAACAGTTAAAAACAGTTAAAAACCCCTCACATATGACCCCATTTTGAAAACTAGACCCCTCAAGGAATTTGTCCTGATGTGTGGTGAGCACCTTGAACCCTCAAGTTGCTTAATTTTATACCACTGAGCTGTAAAAATTTTCACAAGGGTAAATGGAGAAAACGTATGGTACACTTTGATGTGCAATTTCTCCCGAGTACGCAGATACCCTATTTAAGGTGGAACTACTGTTTGGGCACATGGCAGGTCTCGGAAAGGAAGGCGCGTCATACTGGAGTGCAGATTTAGTTGTAATGGTTTGGGGGTTCCAAGTCACACTGGCAGAGCCCCTGACACGCCAGAAAAACAGATTCCCCACACAAGGAACCCCATTAGGCTATGTGCGCACTAGGTGTTTACCGCGTTTTTCGGGTGCGTTTTTGTTTAGAAAACTGCATGACTTTGCTTCACCAGCAAAGTCAATGAGTTTTCATTTTTGTTGTCTGCACACAGCTTTTGTTTTAGCTGGGTTTTTGTGGTGCCCACAAAAACGCAGGATGTCAATTATTCCTGCGTTTTTCACCCCATGAGTTCAATGAGATGTTCAAAAATGCAATGAAAAACGCAAATTGCAAATATAACTGCGTTTCTATGACTAAAAAAGCAGATATAAAACGCAAGGGGAGGGTAGTACAGTCACATGTACAGGAAGAGGATTTCTTGTGTTGGTAAAGACAGAAGAGAGAATCCTCCCGATACAATCACCCCCCTGCTTCCACCTCCCGTCCAGCGCCATGTCCAAACGGGAGGTGGAAGCAACTGCAAAATCAAAAGTGAACAGCAGAAAAAAAAATTCACTTTTTTTGCAGACTTCCGGGACGCGTCCGACAGGAAAGTTCTTTTCCCTTGAAGAAGGAGGCAGTTGTGGTCTCCGAAACGCGTAGGAATGAAATTAAATACAAGAATTGTGTGTTCAACACTGATGTCTGTGGTCTTCAAGCGCGGCGCTAAACCTGTTTTCCTCCAGTTCCGAAGTTGATATAAACACAATATACACAGGCACATCACAAGTTTTGATCATTAAATGCTGAGTTTAGTAGATCCACCATTTCTCAACTGAAGCAAGTACGACAACATTATATAGACACAGTGAAATACATTACTTATGGGCTATGGTTATATATATCTATCTATCTATATCTATATATATATATCTATCTATATATATCTATTATATATGCGTGTGTACGTTTATATAACACATTTGTACACATACCATTGTGTGCATTTTTTGTGGGATAACAAAAAAAAAAAAAAAGCACAGCAATCTACTCTGATGTAATTTGAAATAGAAATAAAAATTGTATACCGTCAAATACCTACCTGAACAGAAGACAAAATAACCCTCTGCTGGCATCCATTGTGTTAATGGATGCCTCAAAGAGAAGGAAGTAGATTTCACTGATCGTATATACTACAAAGTAGCAGATTGTCATGTGTACTATTGATTTATCAAAAAAAAAAATTAATTAGCTTTTACTTTGTCAGTTTACTGTATGTATAAAAAAATACAACTTGCTAAATATTTTGAATACAAACTAGGAGAATAGATTTTGAATATAGCTCTTACTCTGTGTTAGATTGTGGTGGAAAGCTGCTGAGGTAGAGCCTGGAGATGTTACCGCACCAGCAGTGTCACTCCCAAAGTTGAGCAGCTCCAAAGGAAACTGGAATGGCATGGTGACCGGTACCAGTCCACTCAACATGCCAAATGGACTAAGAGGGGTTGTGGTCACATTTGGGTTTGTTACAGAGAGAGGTGATGTCATGAGCGTCAACGGTGCTGTACTTGCAAGGAGAGATGCTGCAGCAGACTGGAAAATTAAAAGAGAAAAGTAATCAAAAATTACACAAAACATCAAAGCGCAACATTAGAATTTATAAACCAGTGGTAGGCCTAAGCCACACGGCAAGAAAATCGGTGCGAGTGGAGTGCGATAAAACATCGCATTCCCCTCGGACCAATTCTAGCCTGTGTGTCAGCACACATGAGCGATTATTTTCTCAGCCATAATCGGACCGAGAAAACAATCGCAGCATGCTGCAATTGTAAGCTGAGACTCTCTCTCGCACCCATTCAAGTGAATGGGGCGAGAGAAAAAAAAAAAATAAAAAAATAAAAAAAAAAAATCGCACTGCACTCGCAGTACACTGGTGTACCGCTAGTGCAGTGCGAGAATGGCAATAGCTGGCTACGGAGGAGAGAGGGAGAGAAATCCCTCCCTCCCCTCCTGAGAGCGAGCCCGCCCCTCGCAGCTGAGGTCTGCTCACATGATCGGACCTCAGATGCAGGCACACTCGTATGACACTCGGCTCTGCTGTGCTGCCAGTGCGAGCCGAGTCTCATGCGAGCATCGCAGTAGTGCCCCGTGTGGCCCCAGCCTTAGAGAGCAGTTGTGATCCACTTGTTCTCTTGGTGTGCTAGTCCAGTTAGCACCAGTACATGGTTAGCCATACACATCACAATTCAATTCCGGACATCACATGTAACCCCTACTGTAATAGCAGTCCGTCAACAAAGACTAGAGTCAGAGGCAGTGTCTTACAACACTTTTACCACTACTAAAATGGACATTCATTTCATTATACTTGCTCTAAAAGGGGAAATGTTGGTATGGACAGGGATGTTTTGTTTTCTACAACAAAGTATGTACCATGCAGAAAGAAAGTAGCTCATAATGAAGTTTAATCACCATGAAAGGTTTTTCCAACTTTCAAATCTATTTCAATTATTTATCATATTAGTTTGCAGAAAGAATGAGGACACTGTTGTGCATGCAGATGTAAAAACCCGAATGAGTTGTGCATTACCTGATAATGTATTTAGCTCATTGCCTAAACTTAATACAATAGTATCCATGTCTTTACAGGATTTGGGCAAATACGTATCAGTGTATTTACATCCATTTTTTTGGTGCTTAATTACAAAATAAAGTCCAATCAGTTGCGAGAGACACTGTTTAGCCACTTGTGTCAGGATGTAGAACCATTTGCGCCGTTCAGGACAATTAAAACTGGGAGTTATGAGTGGTCATGGTTTGCTGCTTGGCCAGAATTTAGATATATTTATGAAAGCAACTTTATCAACCCACTGAAGCTTTTCTGTATTTTATTTTTTATATATATACAAAAGACAGAAACATTACCTCCAGGACAAATTGAGTGAAAAATTGGCACACGACAAATTTCCCCTACCTGCATACAGACTCAGCTTCTGCATGCGGACATTAGCATCTTTACTCCCAACTCTTTGAAACAACTTTATGAAACCAGGCAGAAATGGATCATGGAAGGAAGACCCCAGTGAAAAAAAGACTAAGATTGCATGTTCAAAAAAAATGGGAAAACTAATACTAGTACCGCAGAATACCTCATGTTACTATTAGGCTGTAGTACCCAGTGGTGTGCCTATAGTCCAATGAGCCCTACTGTAAAATTTGGACCTGCCCCAATTTCAGCTGCTGGCTGCATTGGCCTATGGCGTGTATTGCAGTGTCAGAGACCAAGTGAGTCCCCAGCACTGATGTCAGAGGGACACCCTTGATTAGTGGCCTGGTCGCACCCTCTGCTACTGATTTTTGCACCCCTGGTAGTACCCTTCTAAGGCTACTTTCACGCTTCAGTTATTTTCCAACAGTCACAATCTGTTGCCTTGAGAAAATACAGTATCCTTCAAAATATTTTGCAGGATTAAGGGTTTTCCCCGTAGACTTGTATTAACGACGATTGTGACTGATGGACTTGCGTTGCACCCGTCGCGCGATGGATCAGTCGTGGACTGACTGACCGTCGGGCAGAAGCAATGCAGAACGTAACTTTTTTGTGTGCGTCTAAAAAACGGACAGCGATGGATCAGTCAGCGTCCGTCGTGTATTGTACTGGAAGCCTATAGGTGCCGGATCAGTCTTTTAGCAACCGAGCATGCCCAGATGTGTAAATTCCTTTCTGGGTCAAAGTAAAATTCTCTCTCGCTTGTTCTTTAATGGCAAACAACATTTGCCAGGAAAACAACATAGGACAACGGATCAGTTTTTTTTTTTTTTTTTTTTTTTAAACAGGATCCGTCGAATCAGTTTTACCACTATCTGCAACGGATCAGTTGCATCAGTCACAAAACGGATTGTGACTGATGGAAAAAACTGAAGTGTGAAAGTAGCCTAAGACTTGCAGCCCTAGATACAAAAGGCAAGAGCTTCACAAAGATGTGGACAGAAGACTAGCATCCCTATGGAATAAAAACATATCTGGAGGCGTAAGACCCAGGAGACCTCTATTCCATATGAGGAAAGAACAGTACCCTGGCCTCGCGCTTAACCCCGTCAGCCCCGGGGCACTTTCAGTTTTTGTTTTTTGCTCCCCTTCTTCCGAGAGCCGTAACTTTTTTATTTTTCCGTCAATTTTTCCATAGGAGGGCTTGTTTTTTGCGGGACAAGTTGTACTTTTAAATGAAACCATAAGTTTTACCATATGGTGTACTGGAAAACAGCAAAAAAAAGTGTGATGGCACAATAGTTTTTGGGCTGTTTTATTCACGGTCTTTACTACATGGTAAAACTGATGTGTGGGTATGATGCCTGAGGTCGGTGCGTGTTTGTATACACCAAACATGTATAGGTTTACTTGTATCTAAGGGGTTAAAAAAAAAAATTCACAAGCTTGTCCAATAAAAGTGGCGCACGTTTTCCGAAACCCGTAGCGTTCATTTTTTGGGATCTATGGCTCAGTGACTGCTTATTTTTTGCGTCTCGAGCTGACGTTTCTAATGGTATTTTCGCGCATATGCTACGTTTTGATCGCCTATTATTGCATTTTGCGTAAAACTTGCGGCGACCAAAAAACGTAATTTTGGCGTTTGGTAAACGGCGTAGTGGCAAAAAAATTCCAATCAGATTAATTGATTTTATATTTTGATAGATCGGGCATTTCTGAAAGCGGCGATACCAAATGTGTATATTTATCAATTTTTTAACCCTTTAATTATCAATGGGGGAAAAGGGGGGTGATTTGAACTTTTAGAATTTTTTTTTTTAGTTTTACTAGTCCCCCTAGGGGGCTATAGCGATCAGCAATCCGATCGCTCTGATCTATCTGCTGATCACAGCTACAGAGCTGTAAACAGCAGATTCAGTCACTTCCTGTTTCTCTCTGCTCTCGGCCGAGGGAAAACGAAAGTAAAACTTCATAGCTGCAGGCGTCACCACATGACCCTGGGCTACGATGGCAACCACCGAAAGTCACGTGATCACGAACGTGACTTCCGGTGGGGGCGGCGGTAAGTAAAAATCATGGCCGCGCGCATATAGATCTCGCTGCCAGACTTTGGAAGCGAGATTTAAGGGGTTAAATATTGCGAGTGGAAGAGATTCCACTCGCAACATGCAGGCACACATGACAGCTGTTGAAAACAGCTGATATTTGTACCGACCGCCGCCTGTTCATTTTGTTTCTCACAACTGCTTTTCCAGGTTTGTCAGGCGGCACAACGGACAGCACTAGGCGGCGGCACAACGGACAGCACTAGGCGGCGGCACAACGGACAGCACTAGGCGGCGGCACAACGGACAGCACTAGGCGGCGGCACAACGGACAGCACTAGGCGGCGGCACAACGGACAGCACTAGGCGGCGGCACAACGGACAGCACTAGGCGGCGGCACAACGGACAGCACTAGGCGGCGGCACAACGGACAGCACTAGGCGGCGGCACAACGGACAGCACTAGGCGGCGGCACAACGGACAGCACTAGGCGGCGGCACAACGGACAGCACTAGGCGGCGGCACAACGGACAGCACTAGGCGGCACAACGGACAGCACTAGGCGGCGGCACAACGGACAGCACTAGGCGGCGGCACAACGGACAGCACTAGGCGGCGGCACAACAGACAGCACTAGGCGGCGGCACAACAGACAGCACTAGGCGGCGGCACAACAGACAGCACTAGGCGGCGGCACAACGGACAGCACTAGGCGGCGGCACAACGGACAGCACTAGGCGGCGGCACAACGGACAGCACTAGGCGGCGGCACAACGGACAGCACTAGGCGGCGGCACAACGGACAGCACTAGGTGGCTGCACAAACAGCACTAGGTGGCAGCACAAACAGCACTAGGTGGCAGCACAAACAGCACTAGGTGGCAGCACAAACAGCACTAGGTGGCAGCACAAACAGCACTAGGTGGCAGCACAAAGAGCACTGACAGTGACAGCACTAGAAGGCAGCACGGAGAGCATTAGGTGACAGCACTAGGAGGCAGCAGGGAGAGCACTATGTGGCAGCACTAGGAGGCTGCATAGATTACGAAGCACTGAGGGGTTACACACAGTACTAGGGGGTACACAGCGCTTGGGGCAACACAGTACTAGGGGGTACACAGCACTTTGGGCTACACAGCACTGGATGGGGGGGCAGCGATGGGTTGCATACTCACAGTACAAGGGTAGGAGGAGTCACACAGCAAAGGTCCGGGAGGCATGTACAGCAAGGAGGCATCTGCTGCACCTCTTCTGTTGTGACTGGAGCACAGCACGCTGCTTACCCAGCCCACAAGGTAAACCCTCAGCACTCGAGCAAAGTCCTGGGTTCAGTCTAAAATGTACGGGCTGTAGTCAGGTCCCGAAATGAGACCGTACATTCTAGTATGGGCTGCAATCAGGATCTGGAAAAAGCCCGTACATTCTAGCATCTACCTAGAACGCACTGGGATTTTAAAGGGCCGGCGGCTGGCAAAAGTGCGAGTGCCGCTCGAGCACTGGGGTAGCCTGGAATGTGCCCGGGGGCCGCATTAAATGTCATTGCGGGCCGTATGCGGCCTGTGGGCCGGAGGTTCACCACCCCTGACCTAGTGTATAAGAACCACTCCATGAAACGAGGCAAAGTACTTTAAATACGGAGAGCAATTTCCTCATTAAAGAGGTGCCAATTTTTTTTTTCAATAACTGAAATAATGTAAAGTATTAGGCTATGTGTCCACGGTAGAATGTACCTGCGGATTTTTCTGCATGAAAATCCGCGACTTTCGCGGCAAATCCGCACCTTATTTTTGCCGCGGATTTTGATGCGGATTTTTTTTTTTTTTTTCCCCATTCTATACCCAAAAACCGCACCAAATCTGCAACAAACAATTGACATGCTGCAGATTTTTCCGGATCAAAATCCGCGGCAAATCCGCAGTGGAAAAATCCGCAGCATGGACACAGCATTTCCAAAATGCCATTGAAATGGCTTGGAAGTGCCGCTGCTGCAGATTTTCGGGAAATCCGCGGCAAAACCGCGGTAAATCCGCAGCGTGGGCACATAGCCTTAATGTTTTAAGTATTTGTTTTTAATTGAGCAAAATATAAAAAAAGTTTGATATTTTCCACTCTTGTTCACTAGGTTTTCAGCAGCTGCTCCCCCTAGTGTTTAACTAGCTCACATTACAATTGCAGTAAAAGTGGGTAGAATATGCTCTCATGTCACTGAAGTTCATTCGAGACCAGATTGAGGTCCCCCAGATCCAGTGGGCTAACAGTGGCCTAGAGTGCTCCCTGCCCAGAAGGGTATTCCTGACTTATGGCCTACAAGTCAAAAAAAATAGAGAAGACCCTGTGTCACCGATTAGGTGCTCAGGAGAAAAAAAAACCCACAAAACTGTAAAAAGAGTGAACTCCAGCACACTATATGTACTCCAAAAAAAACGAAGACAAAAGAAATGCTATATTCTCATTTGTTTTTATTGGTTCAAAAAAATGGTTCAGTAAATAGTGCTGTACAATCATGTATGTCATACACAACGTTTCGGCCTGTTGGCCTTTGTCAAATCAGACTGGGGTACAATGAATGTTAACCTGAGAAGATGGTATAACCAACAGGTCCTTATGTATCAAATCACTTGGTGTAAAGGTAAGGAATCAGTCAGATAGAGATAAAAGTCCCACTAATATGGACCACTCTGTCGTTTTCTGATACAGTCATAGATCATGTAAAAGGCATATACTGGAATGCAGTGTCGCAGCAAAATAACTGTTTCAGGACAGATACCCAATCAATGGTAATACGCTTTTGTCCATTAACATACAAAAGTGGGGCCCTGAGTTGAAGAAACAGTCAAAGGGTTAATTATCAAGTTGGTCTGGTGAGTGGGGGAGATTGTGTCCTGTGCATCCTGCGGAACCCTTTATTGACACTTTCTTCAACTCCGGGCCCCCCTTTTGTATGTTAAAGGACAGCAGCTTATTACCATTGATTAGGTATCTGTCCTGAAACAGTTATTTTGCTGTGACACTGCATTCCAGTATATGCCTTATATGCCTATGACTGTATCACAAAACTACAGCGTGGTCCAAATTAGTGGGACTTTTATCTCCATGACTGATTGCTTACCTTTACACCAAGTGATTAATACATAAGGACCTGTTGGTTATACCATCTTCTCAGGTTAACATTCACTGTACCACAGTCCGGTTTGACAAAGGCCAACAGGCCGAAACGTTGTGTATGACGGACATGACATTGTACAGCACTATTTACTGAACCACTTTATTGAACCAATAAAAAGAAATGAGAATATAGCATTCCTTTTGTCTTTGTTTTTTTGGGGTACATATAGTGTGCTGGAGTTCACTCTTTTTACAAGTCAAGTTCTGCTGGACCAGGATAGCCAAGGCAGGAACCTGGCCCTTGGAAGTAAACAGTGGCTGAAGAAAGGTATGCACAAATTAAAAAGATTTTGCCACAGTAGTACTGCCTATGAATAAGACTTTGTAATGTAATGGTAGCAATGTAACGTCTAAGGCTACTTTCACACATCCGGATTTTTGCTCTGCGGCACAATACGGCGTTCTGCAGAAAAACCGCAACCGGCTTTTGTAACGTCGGTTGCGTTTTTTTTTTGCATAGACTTACATTAGTTCCGTATTGTGCCGCAGGGGCTTGCGTTCGGTCCGGTTTTTGCCGCATGCGGCAGATTTAGCCGATGCCGCGGCCGGATCGAACGTTCTCAGCAACGTTTTTTGCTCCGGCAAAAAACACCGCATCACGCCGCATCCGGCCGCTGCGGCGCATTTTTCAATGCATACCTATGGAGGCCGGATGCGGCGCGATGCGGAAAAAAACGCATCCGCTCGCCGCATGCGGTTTTTTTCCACTGTGCATGCTCAGTAGCATGCCGTAACCGGAAAAAAACGGACGGGCCGCATGTAAAAACTTATGCAAAGGATGCGGTGTTTTCGCCGCATCCGTTGCATAGTTTTCACAGCCGGATTGAGCCGCAGTGCTCAAACCGGATGTGTGAAAGTAGCCTAAGACCTTTGTTCCCTATTCTATCTAAATGAACTTATACCCAAAAGGCCCAAAACATTAAACTGTGGACCCAACAGTTCTGTCAGTAAATTAAATGACCAAGAAATTGGATAGACTAGATGACTGGTGTGAAAGGTCTATCTAGATGCAAAACATGGTGCTCGCAGGCATCGGCAACAAAGAACTGAAGTTATGTACTAAATCTGAAGAATCCTGACCGTAGCAGTCATTCAAAATTTCCAGTCCAAACTGAGCAAGGAGAATCCCGCCCTGACAGAGAAAGACCAAGATTCCTCTAGAACGTAGATGCTCCTTAAGCTCCTCTCAAGTCCAGTCAGGAGGAAACTCTAGGAGGAGGAGATAAGCTTCTTGGAAGACCAAATTTAGAAAGGAAAAATTCCATGGTCCGTTTTTCATAAAATTTAATGTTTTTATTCGATCATATTAAAAAAATTTTATGTATATATTCTGGACATCCGACCCGCCTCTTGGAAGCCCACCAAAGGCAAAAAATTTCCAAACGCCCTGGTGGTAATGCAGCCAAAAGTGCAGAACATCTGTGAACTCCCTAAAAGAAATGAAGCAACTGGCAAGTGGCTATAAGGTGACTTGCTTAAGGCTATGTGCCCACGGGGAAAAGTGTCCAGCGGTTATATCGGCAGGAGCTCCCAGAAAACCGCAGCACAGCTTTGTCTGTTTCAATGCTGCTGTTTATTTGCGGAATGTCATGCGGATATGCTGCGGGCATTCTATATTGAGGATACAGTACCATGACTTCAGAACTGCATCCTCAATGCAGAAAAATTGCTGCAGTGATCGGGAGTTCATACTTACCTTCATCACGCAGCACTTCTCTCCGACGTCTGTCAGCGTCTCTACACTGTGCAGGAGAAGGTGGGCGGGCCTGAACTAGCTCTGGCAGTCACATGACTGGAGCTCGTGCAGGCCCCGCCCACCTCCTCCTTCCTGCTCATGGATCCACCGCGCTCCAGCCTCCTGTGCACCGAGGGAAAGTGACCGGCATGTAAGTATGGGACCATCCGCAGGAATAATTGACATGCAGTTATGTGCGGCTGCGTGATATCCGCAACATATTCCGCAGTCACACATTCCGCAACGTGGACACAGACACGCCACATGTCCCATAGGATAACATGGGGAGTGTCTGTACATGCTAAAACCTGCGGATTTATCTGGAAAATCCAGATAAAGCCGTAGGTTTTCCACGGCAAAATCCGCAGAAGCAAGCTCCCGTGGGCACATGGCCTAAGGCACTGCCTCTAGAATTAGAGCTACAGCTTTCAAACGTCAACCAAAAGGAAGGTATTCTCCAGCACGAAATGCTGGAGCAGTGCTCCCTGGATTGCTTGAGGGATGCGGTAGCCTGAGAGGAATCTTCCAAAGACAAAGCTCTTCTACTCGGCTAAACTGAATAGCTGGGTGTTGGTGTAACTTATTGGGGAGCGGTCAGCATTTTTTGTAAGATGTAATCTGAGTGTCAGCCTCCAGGTGACAGCATAGAAACCATTGGTTCCTGTGTTCTCCAATGAAGTGAAAGACAAGGAAGAGTTCCATGCCTAAAGTATAAGCGAGTGACTCCATTGGGATCTCTTCTCTATACCCTGCACATGAGGTAAGAGACATGGCTAAAAAGGAAAACTAATATTTGCTACTATTACGCCTGCTACGTATTGGGATAGCATATTGGGAGATGGGAATAATCCTTTAAGTAATAATGGAAAAAAAAACATAAAACAAACAAAAACAAATCAAGCAATACTCATTCTACCAACAGCAGGTCACAGTGCCTGCTAGAGCCATGGAATTAATTTTTCGGGTCATATGCCTTTCTGGAGGGGCACAGAACCCAAATGAGGCATTCAAAAGACATAGTATAGGTAAGTAGTTAACAATAGTTAATAAAATTGCACTAATTTTCAGTCTACAACCTTCAAATCTCCATTCACGTCAGACCCGGGGATATGGAGTTTGCAGCCTGATCTTAAGTTCTGATTTTTTTTTTTCCTTTGCAGGTGTCCTTCCCAGAAATACATTGTGTATGTGAGGTCTGTCTCCAGGCTGCACACATGTTCTCTATCTCTCATGTATAAGCAGCTTCATTTCTGCAGCCATATCCTTTTCATGCTCTTCCCTTCTCATGTACAGCCCTTGCTCTCTACCTATTCCCCAATAGATGCTTTCCTCACTCTGTCTTGTCATGAACAATCCCCTCCCTGATGCTATTGAAGCATAAAAAAAACAGGGAGATAGAACAAACTGTAAAGCTCGAAGCAGAACTTTCATGGATTTTACATGAAGAACCCAAGTTGCCTATATATATTAGAAAGTTGCCATTTCTGCCAGATACCGGTGTAAGCCAATGCCAGACACCACGGGGAAAAGCCCCCTATACACATTAGATGGTTGGTGGGTTTGGACAACTTTAATGTTTATTAGGGCTTTTACAGATTCTGCAACAGCAAAATGGTGGGCTGTCCAACTACTAATTTTTACATTATAATCGAGGGCAGAGTGATACAACTGACCCACTGATCGGCATGGAAGAAATGGTCATCCCACTTCCCTCCAATTGGAGACAAGAGCAGAGGTGCACAGGATTGGCAGGGGTCTATGGCAGTAGATGAGTATAAAACGCCAATTTCAGAATTTAAATTAGTATTAGTTTATGATGTATTCTTTAGTGGTCTAGTTTAGTGGCATCTCTGCAGTAGTTTCACTGTGTTTCAGCAGCTGGAATGAGAATACAGTGGAACCTTGGTTTACGAGAACAATCCGTTTGGGAGTGTGCTTGTAAACCAAGTTACTCGTCTAGCAAAGCAAAATTTCCTATAGGAAATAATGCAAGCTCAGACAATTCGTTCCACAACTTGTTCAATGTCCCATCCTGGTCCCCAATTGTGCCATTCCACACATGCACAAACACACACAAACACATTATGCTCACCTTACCGTACCTGCCTTCTGGTTCTTGTAGCTTGCCGGTACAGGATGTGTATCGGGTAACCATAGCGACAGATGCCAGAGCTACCCTTGCGATACACATCTGCTTCTCAAAGGCAGCGCTGTGTATCGGGTAACCATTGTGACGATGGAGGAACTTCCGCTGTCAAACGCTTCTCAAAGGCAGCGTGCTGACCAATCAGAGGCAAGCGGCTCCTGCCTTTGACGTCAGCGCTCTGGCAGGAAGTTTCTCCCTCGTCGTTATGGTAACACGATACACGGCCCGCACCAGAGAACAGCAAGTCCCAGGAGGCCGGCGATGCAACGGAAGGTAAGGTGAGCATATAGTGTGTGTGTGTGTGTGTGTGTTTGATGACAGAATAGGGCACCAGGATGGGACATTTAAAAAGCGGAAGCTCCGGCATCGGTCACGATGGTCACCCGATACACATCCTGTACCAGCAAACTACAAGGACCAGGAGGCCGATGAGGGAACGGAAGGTAAGGTGAGCATAATGTGTGTGTGGGTGTGTTTATGAGTGTTTGTGCGGACTGCAAGAGCGGGTCAGAGTGCGGTGAGTATTTGCTCGTACAGCAAAGCTTGCTCGTAAACGGAGTTACAAATCCACAGCAAGCTTTGCTCGTATAGCGAAATACTCGCACACCAAGTTACTCGTAAACAGAGATTCCAATGTATTTAGTAACGCCCTGTTCACATTGAGTATTTGGTCAGTATTTTGCAGCATTTGTAAATCTGTGACCAGGAATGGAACCCAACAGGAGAAAAACTATAATTAAAAGATTCACATCTATTCTGCGTTTTGAGGCTACACGTTTCAGCTTACAAATACTGAAAATATTGCTCCCCCCAAAAATCCTGACTTGTGAATAAGGCCTTGGGGTAAGGACTGACAGACTGGCAGACAACTGTGGCAATATGCACAATATATGGTTTTGCTGGATATTAACAGAACCACCCCCCCCGCCCCAAACCTGTCTTCCTACAATTCAATAGACAAGTACAAATAAAAAATGCAGGACATTTGCAGAGTAAGTTACCGAGGAAAAATCAGTAATATATATTTATTATGAATCTATAATAAATGCCCCAAAGGCACAGCGGTGACCAGAAGCCTTAAAGGGGGACCTTTCACCAAATTGTTCATGTTGAATAGAACATGTGATGCAATAATGGCTGCAAAGTGGAATAAAATAAAAAATAAACTATACATATATATATATTTTTATTTCACCTCTCTGCTGCAAAGCTATTTGCAATATCTGAAGGATTTAAAATGTGACATAGCTAAACTTAGCTGCACTGTCCCTTCCCCCACACTGAGGTGGAGATATCAGGGCTTTATTATTACATGTCCCACTTTGAGTGCCCTGCTCTAAGCTGTGGTGGAGTGGGGCACGCTCTTTGAGTGTTGCTGTCTGCTTATGATTGGTCAGCATCGTAGAAGGGAAGAAGTACACACCTCCATTGAAAACTGTCTGACTCACTTAGATTTAAAAAATAAATAAAAATTAAAGTTAATTCACTAGGTGCTAATATCACCACAACGAAGAGGCAAAGAGTTAAAAGAAAAAATGCTTTACTTTGCTCTGTAGCCACTATTATGTCCTGTGCTCAGTTCAACATGAAAGATTTGGTGATTTAAGATTTGGTAAGTTAAATTGGTTACTTAAAAAAAAAGAGAATTTTGTTACTTACCGTAAATTCTTTTTCTTATAGTTCCGTCATGGGAGACCCAAACCATGGGTGTATAGCTACTGCCCCCGGAGGACACACAAAGTTACTACACTCAAAAACGTGTAGCTCCTCCCTCCTAGCATATACACCCCCTGCTAGCCAGATCTAGCCAGTTTAGTGCAAAAGCTGAAGGAGGACATCCACCCACAAGAAGAGACAGTAAAATCCGGAAGAACCGGAACCTCTGTCTACAACAATAACAGCCGGTGAAGACACACGGAACAAGAAACCTGCCAATAGGCAATAGGGAGGGTGCTGGGTCTCCCATGACGGAACTACAAGAAAAAGAATTTACGGTAAGTAACAAAATTCTCTTTTTCTTTATCGTTCCTATGGGAGACCCAAACCATGGGACGTTCAAAAGCAGTCCATGGGTGGGAATAAACAGACAACTGAGAAGCAGGCAAACCTAACTTCACAAATGGGCGACAGACGCCGGAAAAATGCGTCTGCCCAAGCCCACGTCTGCCAAAGCATGAGCATGCCTTGGGTAGTGCTTCGAAAAAGTATGCAGACTAATTCGAGCTGCAGACTGACAGACCTACTGAGCCGTAACCTGGTGCCTGAAAGCCCAAAAAAGGCGCCGACAGGTCTGACCAAATGTGCTCTGATCCCCGGCGGGGAAGGCACTTGAGTACACTTGTAGGTCTCGGAAATGGCCGACCTAAGCCAACGATCAGGGTCGGCTTAGATGCCGAGAGACCGCTACGCTGACGAACAGTCAGCACCAGAGAGGTGCACCGCCTAATAACGGCGGTGCAAGACACATAGATCCGGAGCGCCCGCACCAGATCCAGGATATGCAACGCTTCCTCAAGCGATGAACAGGAGCCGGACAAAAGGAAGGCAGGAAAATTGCCCCGGATAAGGTGGAAGCAGTAACCGCCTTAGGGAAAAAAGTCCGGAGTCGGATGAAGACCACCTTGTCTTGATGCAAAAGACCAAAAAAGTGGGTGACTCCGAGAGAGTGCAGCCAGAACTCTCTGGCGGGAAATTATAGCCACTAGAAAGACTACTTTCTGTGAAAGATAAAACAAAGAAACCTCCCCAAGAGGCGCAAAAGGGGGGTTTCCGGGAACCGTGAGGACCGGATTAAGGTCCCAGGTCTCCATAGGCCGCCGGAAAGGCGGAATGATGTGAGATGCGCCCTTATAGGAGCGCACCGGAGCCAGCCGGACGATACGCCGCTGGCACATACTGACAGAGCCGAGACCTGTCCCTTAATGAGGGATAGTCCTAGCTGTAGACCGGACTGTGGAAGGGACAGGAGGGTCGGCAAGGCCAAAAAGGTCAAAGGACACTTAGGAGCTCGAGTCATAGTGGAGATGACTTCAGGAAGGATATCAGAAGTCGCCAAGATCCAGGAATCAAGAGCTACGCCGTCAATCTGAAAATCCAGAATTCTGACGGGAAAAAACGGACCTCTTGAGAAAAGGTCTGAACGGTCCGGAAGATGCCATGGCAACCCAACGGACAGAAGGAGCAGGTCAGAGTACCAAGCCTGCTTGGGTCAGTCTGGAAGAATGACCCGACGGCCCCCTTTACCGATCTTGCGCAGGACTCTGGACAAGTGCTAGAGGGTGAAATTCGTAAAGAGACAAAGCTGGGATCAAACATGAACCAGTGTGTCTACCGCAAAACCTGAGGATTGTGGACCACGGTTGGACAGCTGAAATAGCCTGCCTCGTAGTTTTCACATCTAGGATGTGGACTGCGGATACGGTGGACTAGGAGTCCCTTGTCCACTGAAGAATGTTGAGCCGCCAAGATTGCCAGGCGGCTGAGTGTCCCGCCCTGGAAGCTGATGTAGGAAAACGCTGTCACGTTGTCCGACTGGACTCGAATGTGCCTAGCCGCCCACAGATGGTGAAGGCTTAGAGAGCCAGAAATACAGCTCTGATTTCCAGCACATTGATCCAGAGGGCTGATTCGGACAGAGTCCAAGCGCCCTGCGCTCCACGGTGGAGATATACTGCTCCCAAGGCGGATAGGCTAGCATCCTGGTGAGGATCACCCGGGACGGGCCAGAAGGGAGCGCCCCTGAGACAGAGTGGCCGAAGCCACCACTTAAACGAGCCCCTGGTCAGTGGCGAAGCCACCACCCCGTGGGAGGAGTGAGTTCGCTTGTACAGCGGAAAACATCCAGTCTCAGAGGACGCAGGAAAAACTGGGCAAGGAACCGCTTCCATTGACGCCCTGAGAACCTCTGGTTCGAAGTCAGAGTGGACTTGGACAGAAAGACAAGCCACCCGAATAGGTCAGAGTGGCGAGAGTGAGCGAAGCACTCTGCTAAGAGTCAGCACTGGATGAAGCCCCGACAAGAAGGCCGTCCAGGGCAAAAGATCACTGCCAAACCCTAGGGGGGCAGGACCCTAATCACAGCTGCCCCAATGAGAATACTCGAGGGGCCTTGGCTAACCCCAAGGGAAGAGCCACGAATTGGACCACTCCGATTGTCAAAACGTAGTCAACGCTGGTGTGAAACTGCGATTGACTCCTGCCGATAGGCATCTCTGATGCCGATGGCTGCTAGGGAATCTCCTTGGGTTCTTGATTGATCCGGTGAAAAAAAAAACACACGGAACAAAACCAAGACTCAATGTGAAAACGCCACACCTGGCTATGCTTGAAAAGCTAAAGATCCAGGTCGGAAGGCACCGCCCTCTTCGGGGACTAGGAATAGATTTAAGCAAAAATCTCAGAACCGTTCCCAGTTGGGAACCGGTACAATTACTCCATTGGCCTGCAAGAAATGCCACGGCCTGTGAGAAGGCGGCGGTCTTGGAGCCGGGAGGAGTTGACAGAAAAAATCTGTTTGGCGGGTGGACAGAAGTCCATCCTGTAGCCAAGGGAGATATAATCTCGCCCCCACTGAACGGAGACGTGTTAGAACCCTACGTCGCCAAGTGGAGAGAGCCTGCCACCGACCAAGGAGGTTGTTGGCGTGGCTAAATAGCTCGGAGGAAGCTGACTCAGTGACAGCATCTCCTGCGGTCTTCTGAAGACGCAGCTTCGAGCCATTTGGTTCTATGAACCAAGGCTGAGCTAGAGGACGATCAGATGGAGGAACGGAAACCACCGAAACCTCAACTGATTCCTGCCCTGGACAGGTTCCCTGGTTTAGGTTTGTGGCAAGGAAGAACACTCCCCGCCAAGAGCTTCCTTAATTTCACCCAGTTGGTTCCGAGGAAACTGGTCCCACCAAGGGGGAGCCCAGCAGGGAACCTCCATAGAGGCATCTGCCTTCCAATTCCGAAGCCACAGGAGCCTGCGGATAGCGAGGAAGGTAGCCCAGACCACCGCCGTGGCAGACCTGGCATAGGATGAAAAGACTGAAGTCTGGAAGTTCAGGCAACCGTTTTGGGCATAGAGTCCCTGTGAGAGAATGCATCTCCTCCAGAGAAGCAGAGAAGGTACAAAAAAAAAAACTGCACTGCTGTAAAGCTGAGGAGAACGAAGCTCCTGCCGTCCCCATACCGACTTGGCCCAAAGGACAACCGGGCGGACCGCAGAACCTTAAGTGAGGAGCCATCAGCCACTGACATAACGGCCCGGGCTGAGCCACCTGAGGTGAATGAGCCCACTTCTTGACCACCATTGGTGGACAGGGGAAATACAGTCCTCAGAATCACGCTTCATGGGAAGCGACTGTCAGAGCGGACCCTGGGCTAGTCACAGGGGCCTGAAAACTGGAGTGGTTAAGGAACACACGTTGTGTTTACCTAGATAAGGTAACACCGGCGGATTGAGGTCCAGTACAAAATTAATGTACCGTAGGATCCATATAGAGGTGCCGTCAGCCACTGATACAACTATCCGGGCTGAAAGTCTAGACACCGGAGTGGCTACCCTTGGCGAATGAGTACACTCCTTGACCACCTCTGATGGGAGGGGGAGACAGGCAGCAGAACTCCGCTGTGGGGTCCGCAGGATAGGCCGTGGGCTTGGACGCAGCGGGCTGAAAACTGGAGTGGTTAAAGAACACACTCCTCGTCCTGTTAAAGGTATACTGATGCCTTTCTGCCAGCGGGGAATACTCCCCTGATCAGGCGGATGGAGGTCCAGTACAAGAATAATGGACGCAATCCAATCATTCGCATCTGCGTCACCTACGGACGGATCAATGTACATAAAGTAGCGTCCGAGCCCGTGGTAGAGACATCCTCCTCGTCCAGTGAGTCAGCTCGTAATCGGAGCTGCGGGACGGGGAGGACAGGGGACCCTGCGTCTCCCTGTCAGGAGGGCGGGGTCTGAGCCCAGAAGGAGAGTCCCTTGTGAGCTTTGCCTGAGCGAAGCAGAAAACGCCCTGAGAAGGGGGCTGCATGCTCAGCAGATGCCGGGACAGCCGACCCCTGGAAATAGGATTCCCACGGGGGTCAGCCACCGAAACCGGAGCAGCTGGAGGGACCATTAATGAGCTCCCAAGCTGAGGGGCCACAGTGGTTATGAGCTCGGTATAGCCGTACGAGACTACCTGCAGTGGATAATAAAAAGCAGCCTGCAGCCTCGCTCTGTGAGACATGCTGCAGAGGTGGGGGCTCTGTCTAGAATGGCTAGAATACCCAAGACAGGGGATCAGCCTGGGGAGACTCCCGGCTGAGGCATCTTGACCACTATCCACCACATAAGAACCGTTACAGTGTGTCGGTTCAGGCAATATGAGGTTACATGCAGAACATGTAGTGTACAGCCTTGGAGCTTTGCTGCTAGAGTGAGACATGCTGCTGAGGAGGAGGTTCTATGATAAAGAATTAACTCCTTCAGAAAGCCCTGAGAGTGAATAAAAGTGCACAACCAGAGGTTGTGACTTATCAGGCCGCTATTATGAGTGCCCTCCGGATTCCAAGCCTGGACCCCCAGCCAGATATTCACTCCCTCTGCACTGCAGAGCAGCCAGCGCCGACCAGTGTACTAGACGCTGAGAAAATGGCGCCAGAGTGAGGGGGGGCGGGGGTTAACCCAGGAGCGGGAATCGGAGGGCGAAGGAGATGTACAGGGGAGGGAATCATCTCCTCAAAAAGGAGTGTCCTCCCCTGTGCAGAGCGGCCGGCGGGCGGCTCTGCAGTGTCCCCCTGCATGACTGACATGCAGGGGAACGAAACGAAACTAGGCCGCGGCTGAAGCCGGGGCCTAGAGTTATGCATGCGGCCGAGAATCAGGCATCATCGGCGCGGTTCTCAGTAAAAACCGTGGAACCGGCCGGAAACACAGTAAAAAAGCAGCATTATCAAGCAATCACTGTCCCCCCCAATAAAAGTGCCCCACATTGCAGAAGGACCCTCTGAATAACGTCTCTATACTTAGCTTTGAGACGCAGGGCCCAGTCCCTGGTGGGGTGGGGGTTCAGTGCTCCTTCCAGCAGGGTCCTGCACAAGGGCTGCGGATGGAGGCCGGTCTCCTGCAAGGCAGTGAGAACCGTGTTGGCTCCAACTTCAAGCCAGAGCCCCTAAGGGATGGTGAAGGAGCGCGGCATTAAGGGCTCCTGCCCTGAAGTCAACCTTAACAGCACCGCCGCCAGGGGGGTGAGAAGGGACATGCCGGGAGTCCAGTGGACCCGCTTTTCTTCCAAATCTTTAGAAAAAATGAAAAATCAAAAAAGGATGCATGTGTGTGTGTGATCCTCCTGACACAAAGCAAGAAACTGGCTAGATCTGGCTAGCAGGGTGTGTATATGCTAGGAGGGAGGAGCTACACGTTTTTGAGTGTAGTAACTTTGTGTGTCCTCCGGGGGCAGTAGCTATACACCCATGGTTTGGGTCTCCCATAGGAACTATAAAGAAAAAACAAAACAACTTTCATCAATACGGTCTTTGGTTAAAACAAATAAATATATACATATCAAAAATTGCTTTGCTCATTAAACAATACTTCATAACTCACCTGAACAGTAGCTGCTGCAACAGGAGACACTGAGGCAGATGGTTGTCTGATAGGCATTGGCTGTTTAGTAGCACCCAGCGCTCCGCTCACTGTTCCCCCGGGAATATGAGTTCTATTTGAAACATTTGAATTCTGATTGGCTCTGCCGATAGGCACATTTAATACAGAGTTGGGAACTGGGGATTTTAGAGGTCCAGAGTGTGGAGAGTTCATAGACTTGGGAGAGGAGTTGGGGGCTTTTATAGGTTGGTTGGGTGGTTTTGCAGATTGACTTTGTATTTTGGGAGATGGACTGGGAAGTTTTCCAGTAGGGACAGGAGATGGAACAGGAGAAGAAATGGGTATTTTTGGAGAGGAGCTTGTCTGTCTGCTAACAGGAGATACTAATTTGGGAGAGGAGCTAGGAATCTTGGGTGGTGCAGAGGGGTTTCTCACTCCCTGAAAAACTGTTGTGCCACGACCAGATGATATAGGGCTTACTGTGGGAGAAGGCCGTCCAATGTTCATTCCACTTGCCAGTTTATGATGTGATGTATTTTGGGGGACAGAAGTACATGAACTGGAAGAGCTTGGAGAAGTGATAGGTTTGGGTGACTGAGCCATGGTATAAGGGGACTTAAAACCTGGGTTTGAGCAGTGAGCGCCAACAGTTTTTGACATTAAGTTACTAGAGGTAGAAGAGGCAGCTGTTCGAGATACAGGTGTGTGCTGGCTGCTCCCTGGAGAAGGTGAAGAAGGTGGTCTATAACCAGTATTTTTTTCAGGTGTCTTGATAATGGGTGATGTGGAAGAGATCTGGGGACTGCTGGTCAGGCGTACCACAGGGTTAGTATGGGATTTGCTTATAGTAGCTTGCAAAGGAGTAACATAGTTCTGCTGAATTGGTGTATTGACCTTGATGGTCTGCAAGGAAGAGTTCTGTATTTGTGATGAGGAGGAAGAAACATGGGCATGTGAAGAGGACGTTAATGGCACTGAAGTGGAAGATGGTGATGTGGAAGAAGCACATGCAGTTTTAGGCTGAGAAGCAGAGGATGCTTTCATTTTAGCAGGTGTAGAGGATGAGGATACCTCAGCTTGCAAAGACCTTTGCAGTCCTTGCTGAAGCAGCTTAGCCGGTAGTGGTTCCAATGACACTTTGGGATTCTGAATGGAAGAACCTGCAATGAGCCCAGACACCATGGTTGAGTGGGCTGTTGCAGGATCCTGGGGCTTCTTTGGTAAAGGGGTTGAGTGGCCTGCAATGAGACTAGTGGTATGATGAGGAGTATCAACCTTTTTAGGACCACCCAATGGCAATTTGCTCATGATAGAGGCTAGCTTTTCTTCTCTTAGGTTAACTTTTGGTCGAGAGGTTGGGGTTTCTGTGTGAGAACTGGATGAGGGTCCAGATCCATTGTTTAGAACAGCCAGAGCTTCAGAAATTGAATCTAGTGAAGGAGTTTTGAATGAAAGCTGTTCATCTAAGGAGTCATCCAGGCAAATAGTTTCAGAGCAAGTTGAGCTCGCAAGTCCTCCAATAGGCGTAACATTTAGAGAAGGTGCACGACCAACAGTAGGAATAGGTGTGGAAACTTTCTGTTCCTTTTTAGGACTTGATTCCTACAAAGAAATTACAAACATCAACTATATTAAAATATAAAGGACATTTTTCAATAATCCTCAGTAACATTTTTCAGAAAACACAATTAGAAAAAACAATTACTTCTATAAATGACCAAAGGCGTATCTACTAATTGCCCAAATACAAGTTGGAATAAAATTTAACAACGTAAACAAAACAAACAGTTTATGAATGGAATAAAGTCAATATTTATCTATAACTGTTAAACCTGGCATACCTTAACTTTGGGCTTTGGGACCAAAATAACTTTCTTCTTCGCTCTACAAGTAAAACAGAAAGACTAACACAGTTAATCAGCAATTAATTAGCCAGCAACTTAATTTGTACTCCTAAAGTAACAAAATCACTAAGTAACATTATAATGCAAACAGATAAAGGGGTTATGCGAGACTCTTATTCTCCCGCCCTCTATTAGGCTACGGACTTATTGGTAGGTAGTTGCCAACTATGTGCTTCCTCTGTGGTGTAACGATCTCTCAAGGCTCAGAGCAGTGACAGAGCCACTCTTGGTGGCGATTTTCCCACTTTCTGTGATGTCACATTGACAGGGAAGTTTCTTCTCCTCTGCACTCTGGATCAGTCGTCATTGCTGACATGTTTAGTTGACAGCAGACTCCCCACTTAACGCATCTGTGCAATTTACATGGTATTGCAAAGTTTTCTGCAAATTATTTTGATGCCCATTGCCTATGTGAGGTATCAATGTCACCGGCAGACATAACACTACACTGCTCTTTAATACAAGTTAAGAAGTGGGGAGACAGCTGTGAATCAACATGATGTCGGCAGTTCCACCCTGTCAATAAAGCAAAATAGAAGAGAAGGCATCTACATGTAAAGATAAGAGCTTAGACCCATAGAAGAAAAAAAACCCAAACCAAGATAACCCTTTTAACTTTAAGGATTTGGTCTGTACCATGAAGATCACCTAATTGTATGTGATTCAAGTGTATGTTTTGGAGGTTCAGCACTGTTAGTCTGAAGTTTAAGCAGTCAACCACCCCAAAATGCAGCGGTCATACACCTGTCAGGTGAGAAATGGAAATAGACTGGCAGTGGACCAGGGCATCAGTGAACAGGAGCTTCATTCACAAACCTGTGAATTTCAGAGCCAAAATATCTCAACTTTCCTTGTTTGCACAAAGCTTTCTATGGTAATTTGCATTCTGTGAAGTCTCTATAACAGCCACATTTCAGCCATCTAGTGGTAACCAGACTTCTCCCACTACAATATAAGAGTTCAGATAAGCTGTAGTGTGGGATGTGTCACACCATAAAGATTTTAATTTGTTTTCATAGCAATTGTCAGACTTGTGAATTGCTGGACTTTAAAGCAGACTTTGTACTGCGTATTACCCATTACCCAACCCATTTATAAATAAATCCTTTTTTTTTCATTAGAGGATAATAGCATATATTAAGACCAGGGTCTCAGTGAGCACTGCAGGCATCTTTGGCTTCACACAACTGTCAAAAAAGTAGACACTGTTCTGACCCTGTATATACTTACGGAGCAGAGGTGAGGTGATTATGTACACTGCGACTCTCCTTGAAAAGAAGTCTATAGACATTAAAAAAAAAAAAAAAAAAAAAGTTAAAGCATTAACTTTCTTTTAAAACACAGCAAACCTATATGCCTGAATTACCTGGACTGCATCCAGCCTTTTGGCCATAATGGCTTCACTTCAGTTTCCATAAAGTTCTTTAGATAGTCTTCTGCAGACTGACTTTTATTGGGTTCAAGCTCATAGCATCCCAGTTTAATCTTTACTAGATTACACAGTAAATTCCTAATAGGTGATGGATGGAAAAAACAAAACATGTTAAGTAGCAGCAGTCACTACCATACATGGATAATTTAATATATCTATGAATGCAAAGGAAGTAGGGTAGGCAGGATCCTTCCTCGTCATCACTTAGAAGCCAACCTCTAGCACTATGAGTGACACCATATTACCTTATTGTGTCATCCCAGTAGAACTTCTTCCTTGGACCCATCACTCTCTTTCCAGGCTTCTCTTCATCTTCATCCTCTGAAGGGTTACGGTCACGATCATCATCAGCTTGATGCCTATAGGTGAAAAACACAAAATTAAGCAAAGAACTGACCTTTTGCTAGTTTGAGAAGCACTGAGACACTTCGTTCATGGTGTAGCGGGCTGCTTGATGGCCCAGCTGCTCCTATTCACCCCTCCAATGAGGGGTGAAAGTAAAAATCTTGGTAAAAGGTGTGGGCATCTTCGAATATGTTCACACTAAGTTTTTGATTTTTTTTAGCAGAAACTCTCCAAATCAGAACTCCTCAAAAATGCGGAGTTTTTGCTCCAAACACTTAGCAAATATGCTCAATGACACACATTAAAAGTCCAGAGGCACCTTACTCTGAGATCAACAGGGGCGCTCAAAGTGCTCTTCACAATCCCAGAACTGTGCAGCCACAAAGTTCTCTATCTTCCTGCACAACACTGATGTATCTGATCAGGAGAGGAGATGAAGCTGAACCTTCATATCACTGATGGTGAAGGGACCTGCACAGTCTCACTATACCGCAGGCCCCGAAACAGAACAACACTGAACAGTGGAGATAAAGGACTGTCCAGGAGATTACTGACTAACAATACCTTTCTATATTACTGTCCTTTATGTTCAACACTAGGAAAAAAGAGAATTTTGTTACTTACCGTAAATTCTTTTTCTTGTAGTTCCGTCATGGGAGACCCAGACCATGGGTGTATAGCTACTGCCTCCGGAGGACACACAAAGTACTACACTCAAAACGTGTAGCTCCTCCCTCCTAGCATATACACCCCCTGCTAGCCAGTCCTAGCCAGTTTAGTGCAAAAGCTGAAGGAGGACATCCACCCACAAGAAGAGACAGAGTAAAACCCGGAAGAACCGGAACCTCTGTCTACAACAACAACAGCCGGTGAAGACACACGGAACAAGAAACCTGCCAACAGGCAATAGGGAGGGTGCTGGGTCTCCCATGACGGAACTACAAGAAAAAGAATTTACGGTAAGTAACAAAATTCTCTTTTTCTTTATCGTTCCTATGGGAGACCCAGACCATGGGACGTTCCAAAGCAGTCCATGGGTGGGAATAAACAGACAACTGAGAAGCAGGCAAACCTAACTTCACAAATGGGCGACAGACGCCTGAAAGATGCGTCTGCCCAAGCCCGCGTCTGCCAAAGCATGAGCATGCCTTGGGTAGTGCTTCGAAAAAGTATGCAAACTAATCCAAGCTGCAGTCTGACAGACCTACTGAGCCGTAGCCTGGTGCCTGAAAGCCCAAAAGGCACCGACAGGTCTGATCAAGTGTGCCCTGATCCCCGGCGGGGAAGGCACTTGAGTACATTTGTAGGCCTCGGAAATGGCCGACCTAAGCCAACGAACCAGGGTCGGCTTAGAAGCCGAGAGACCGCTACGCTGACTAGCGGTCAGCACCAGAGAGAGGTGCACCGCCTAATAACGGCGGTGCGAGACACATAGATCCGGAGCGCCCGCACCAGATCCAGGATATGCAACGCTTCCTCAAAGCGATGAACAGGAGCCGGACAAAAGGAAGGCAGGAAAATTGCCCCGGATAAGGTGGAAGCAGTAACCACCTTAGGGAAAAAGTCCGGAGTCGGACGGAGACCACCTCGTCTTGATGCAAAAGATCAAAAAAGGGGGTGACTCCGAAGAGAGTGCAGCCAGAACCTTCTGGCGGGAAATTATGGCCACTAGAAAGACTACTTTCTGTGAAAGATGAAACCAAAGAAACCTCCCTAAGAGGCGCAAAGGGGGGTTTCCGGGAACCGTGAGGACCGGATTAAGGTCCCAGGGCTCCATAGGCCGCCGGAAAGGCGGAATGATGTGAAATGCGCCCTTGAAGGAACGCACCGGAGCCAGCCGGACGATACGCCGCTGGCACACACTGACAGAGCCGAGACCTGTCCCCTAAAGAGGGATAGTCCTAGCTGTAGACCGGACTGTGGAAGGGACAGGAAGGTCGGCAAGGCCAAAAAGGTCAAAGGACACTTTGGAGCTCGAATCATAGTGGAGATGACTTCAGGAAGGATACCAGAAGTCGTCAAGATCCAGGACTCAAGAGCTACGCCGTCAATCTGAACGTCCAGAATTCTGGCGGAAAAAACGGACCTTTTGAGAAAAGGTCTGGACGGTCCGGAAGATGCCATGGCAACCCAACGGACAGAAGGAGCAGGTCAGGGTACCAAGCCTGCCTGGGTCAGTCTGGAGTATGAGAATGACCCGACGGCCCTCTTTACTGATCTTGCGCAGGACTCGGGACAAGAGCTAGAGGGTGAATACGTAAAAGAGACGAAACTGGGACCAAACATGAACCAGTGCGTCTGCCGCAAAACCTGAGGATCGTGGACCACGGTTGGACAGCTGAAATAGTCTGCCTCGCAGTTTTCACATCTAGGATGTGGGCTGCGGATACGGTGGACTAGGAGTCCCTCGTCCACTGAAGAAGGCGTTGAGCCGCCAACATTGCCAGGCGGCTGAGTGTCCCGCCCTGGAAGTTGATGTAGGAAAACGCTGTCACGTTGTCCGACTGGACTCGAATGTGCCTAGCCGCCAACAGATGGTGAAAGGCTTAGAGAGCTAGAAATACAGCTCTGATTTCCAGCACATTGATCCAGAGGGCTGATTCGGACAGAGTCCAAGCGCCCTGCGCTCCACGGTGGAGATATACTGCTCCCAAGGCGGATAGACTAGCATCCTGGTGAGGATCACCCAGGACGGGGCCAGGAAGGAGCGTCCCTGAGACAGAGTGGCCGAAGCCACCACTGAAACGAGCCCCTGGTCACTGGCGAAGCCACCACCCCGTGGAAGGAGGAAGTTCGCTTGTACAGCGGAAAACATCCAGTCTCAGAGGACGCAGGAGAAACTGGGCAAGGAATCGCTTCCATTGACGCCACCATCTGACCAGCACCTGTATTCGGTGTCTGATAGAACGACGTCGACGCCAGCGGAGGGACTGCTGTTCGACTAAGAGCAGCTTCACAAGTGCCGACAGAGTCTCGAATTGCGTCCCTGGGAACCTCTGGTTTGAAGTCAGAGTGGACTTGGACAGAATGACAAGCCACCCGAATTGGTTAGAGTAGCGAGAGTGAGCGAAGCACTCTGCTAAGAGTCTGCACTGGATGAAGCCCCGACAAGAAGACCGTCCAGGGCAAAAGATCACTGCCAATCCCTAGGGGTGCAGGACCCTAATCACAGCTGCCCCAATGAGAATACTCGAGGGGCCGTGGCTAACCCGAAAGGAAGAGCCACGAATTGGACCACTCCGATTACAAAACGTAGCCAACGCTGGTGTGAAACTGCGATTGACACCTGCAGATACGCATCTCTGATGCCGATGGCTGCTAGGGAATCTCCTTGGGTTCTTGATTGATCCGGTGAAAAACACACGGAACAAGACCGAGACTCCATGTAAAAACGCCACACCTGACCATGCTTGAAAAGCTAAAGATCCAGGTCGGAAGGCACCGCCCTCTTCGGGGATAGATTTAAGCAAAAATCTCAGAACCGTTCCCAGTCGGGAACCGGTACAATTACTCCATTGGCCTGCAAGAAATGCCATGGCCTGAGAGAAGGCGGCGGCCTTGGAACCGGGGGGAGTTGACAGACAAAATCTGTTTGGCGGGTGGATAGAATTCCATCCTGTAGCCATGGGAGATATAATCCCGCCCCCACTGAACGGAGACGTGTTAAAACCATACGTCGCCAAGTGGAGAGAGCCTGCCACCGACCAAGGAGGTTGTTGGCGTGGCTAGAAGCTGACTCAGTAGCAGCATCTCCTGCGGTCCTTGAAGACGCAGCGTCGAGCGCCATTTGGGTCTATGAACCTAGGCCGAGCTAGAGGGCGAGGCCGAGGGCTTAAGAACGATCAGATGGAGGAACGGAAACAACCGAAACCTCAACTGATTCCTGCCCTGGACAGGTTCCCTGGTTTAGGTTTGTGGCAAGGAAGAACTCTCCCCGCCAAGAGCTTCCTTAATTTCATCCAGTTGGTTCCGAAGAGACTGGTCCCACAAAAGGGAGCCCAGCAAGGAACTTCTATAGAGGCATCTGCCCTCCATTTCCGAAGCCACAGGAGCCTGCGGATAGCGAGGAAAGTAGCCAAGGCCACCGCCGTGCCGAATCCAGCATGGCAGACATGGCATAGGATGAAAAGACTGAGTCTGGAAGTTCAGGCAACCGTTTCGGGCATAGAGTCCCTGTGAGGAAATGCATCTCCTCTAGAGAAGCAGAGAAGGTTACAAAAAAACCGCACTGCTGTAAAGCTGAGGAGAACGAAGCTCCTGCCTCCCCCATACAGATTTGGCCAGAAGGACAACCAAGCGGACCGCAAAACCTTAAGTGAGGAGCCATCAGCCACTGACATAACGGTCCGGGCTGAGCCACCTGAGGTGAATGAGCCCACTTCTTGACCACCATTGGTGGACAGGGAAAAAACAGTCCTCAGAATCACGCTTCCTGGGAAGCGACTGTCAGAGCGGACCCTGGGCTTGGTCACAGTGGCCTGAAAACTGGAGTGGTTAAGGAACACACATTGTGTTCTCCTAGGCAAGGTAACTCCAGCGGATTGAGGTCCAGTACAAAATTAATGTACCGTGGGATCCTTATAGAGGTGCCGTCAGCCACTGATACAACTATCCGGGCTGAAAGGCTAGACACCGGAGGGACCACCCTTGGCGAATGAGCTCACTCCTTGACCACCTCTGATGGGAGGGGGAAACAGGCAGCAGAACCCCGCTTTGGGGTCTGACAGGACAGGCTGTGGGCTTGGACACAGTGGGCTGAAAACTGGAGTGGTTAAGGAACACACTCCTTGTTCCGTTAAAGGTATAATGATGCCTTTCTGCCAGCGGGGAATACTCCCCTGATACAGGCGGATGGAGGTCCAGTACAAGTATAATGGACGCAATCCAATCATTAGCATCTGCGTCACCTACGGGCGGATCAATGTACATAAGGTAGCGTCCGAGCCCCTGGTAGAGACATCCTCCTCGTCCAGTGAGTCAGCTCGTGAATCAGAGCTGCGGGACGGGGAAGGACAGGGGACCCTGCGTCTCCATGTCAGGAGGACGGGGTCTGAGACCAGAAGGAGAGTCCTCTGTGAGCTTTGCTGAGCGAGCTGTAGCAGAAAACGCCCTGAGAAGGGGGCTGCATGCTCAGCAGATGCCGGGACAGCCGACCCCTGGAAATAGGACTCCAGCCAAACCAGGGGTCAGCCACTGAAGCCGGAGCAGCTGGAGGGACCACTAATGAGCCTCCAAGCTGAGGGGCCACAGTGGTTATGAGCTCGGTACAGCCGTACGAGACTACCTGCAGTGGATAATAAAAACAGCCTGCAGCCTCGCTCTGTAAGACATGCTGCAGAGGTGGGGGCTCTGTTTTAGAATGGCCCCCAGCATATATAAACATAAAATAAGCAGCTGCACAAATCGGAGGTTGTGGCTGCCAGATCGTTTAAACAGACATGTCTGTGCCCCCAGTCCCTCAGCCCAGGCCCCCACTTGTCACAATGTGGAATCTGTGCCTATGCAGGCACAGAGAACGCTGAGAAAATGGCGACCGGAGCGAGGAGAGGGGGCGGGGCCTACTCTGAGAGCGGCAAATGAGGTAGCCAGGGGAGGGAATCCTTCCTCAGTGAGGAGTGTCCCTTCCCTATGCTGCGCAGCCGTTGGGCGGAGCCACACTGTCCCTCTGCCTGACTGACAAGCAGAGACAGTGGAAACCGAAACTAGGCCTCAGGCAAAGCCGGGGCCTAGAGTAAAATATGCGGCCGGCGTGCAGGCACCATCGGCGCGGTTCTCCAGTGAAAACTGGAGAACCGGCCGGAAACGTTTACACCTAACATAAAACACACTCCCCCAATAAATAAACATAAAGGACCCCTGGAAAGACCACTTTCTGTGGTAATAACGTCTCATATACTTAGCTTGTGAGACGCAGGTTGCCAGGTCCCTGGGGGGTGATAGCTCCGTCCAGCGGGATCCTGAGAAAAGGGCTGCGGATGGAGACCGGTCTCCTGCAAAGCAGTGAGAACCGTGTTGGCTCCCACTTCAAGCCAGAGCCCCAGCATGGGATGGTGAAGGAGCGCGGCATGAGAAGGCTCCAGCCTTGGAAAATCAACCTTAACAGCACCGCCGACACAGTGGGGTGAGAAGGGACATGCCGGGAGTCCAGCTGGACCCGCTTTTCTTCCAAATCTTTGATCCAGAAGGAAAAATCAAAAATCAAAATCAGAGAATGCATGTGTGTGTGACCTCCTGAAACACAAAGCAATGAACTGGCTAGGACTGGCTAGCAGGGGGTGTATATGCTAGGAGGGAGGAGCTACACGTTTTGAGTGTAGTACTTTGTGTGTCCTCCGGAGGCAGTAGCTATACACCCATGGTCTGGGTCTCCCATAGGAACGATAAAGAAATTTAAATTAACAGGAAATTTATTTTTCCCATTTCTGATGCCTGGAAGTGCATTATTGTAAGGAAAGTCCTGCAGTCCAAAAATAATCATTTCTTTGAATGTTCCTAAAATTTTCTCAAATCAGAGATAAGTTTCAAACGGATAACTTAACGAGCACTTAGAAAACTACAAATGCTTTACTCTGACAAATATAAGGATTTGCATTGTGAAACAGATCTTCAGTAAGGGACACGTCAGCCATTATAAAGCAGTTTGTACGAGGGGCTGCTGATAAGTCCTTAGTACAGCTGAGCGGATCCGGACTGCAAAAGTCCAGATCCGCGCGGCTTCGGGCTGAGAATACCAGCCCCCAGCTGGCTTGATCTTTGCTGTGTATCAAAATTAGCGGGGGACCGCATTTTTTTTTTAAAAATAATAATAATAATAATAAAGCAGCACCACCGACACAGCCACGCACACTTCTGACAGGAACGTGCATGTGTTTCTGAAACACATGTACGTTCACCATACTGACCCGCAGACACTTGCACTGCTTTCCCTGCCCACCGGCTGTCCTGCCACCTGTGATTGGTTGCAGTCAGCTGACACGCTGCAACTCAGGGTGGGGGTGCGTCTAACTGCAACCAATTACACACGCCGGTGGGCGGGCAAAACAATGAATATTGAATTGTCGACTCCGGAAGGGAAAAGCGTGACCCGGAAGGAGTTTGCTGCCATGACACAGCCTCAGGTGTGTACACCGCGTGCGCTCCTACCCCCCCTATCCCCTCTACAAACAGTTTTAATCTCCGGATTCTGGTCCCCATAGACTTACATGGGCACCGGAATCCGGAGTAAATCCGGAATTTTTTTTTTCAATGCGGCAGTGATCCACCGGTCCCGGATTTTGACGGGTTCGATCAATTCTAGGCTTTAGCTTTACCTAGAAAGAAAATAGATAGGATGATGAAACTTTACATTTATTCCTCATACTCTTCACTGATGTCACCACAATTCTTACATCGGTAGTCCTAGTTCTGTGAGCCTAGCAAAAAGAAGGATTTCAGTTGTGCCTCAAACCAGGCATCCGTAGCAGCCATCGCATCAGAAATGGTGTGAAATTGGGTACCCTTGAGGTGTTTCTTCAGGTTTGGAAACAGATGACAATTGGAGGGAGCTAGATCTGGTGAATAAGGTGGGTGGTCAATTAGCTGGAAGCCCAGCTCTGCCGGTTTTGCTGTGCTTGCTTGTGCAGTCTTAGCGGAGGCGTTGTTTTGCAGGAACAAGATTCCTTTGGACAGCTTGACGCACCTTTTGGCCTTCAGAGCTGCATTCAATTGTTCCAAAAGTTCAATGTAATAATGTAATGTTACGAGTAAATGGAACACTTTTGAAGGTAGTCTACTAGCAGCACGCCCGCCTTATCCCAGAACATAGATGCCATTGGCTGATTTTTGCACCCTGAACGTCTTTGGACAAGGAGAACCACTGTGCCTCCACTCTTGACTACTCAAAGTTTTCAGGGTCATACATATAAATCCAGGTCTCATTCATAGTGACCAGTCGATCCAGGAAGTTCTTATCAGTCCGGTAATGCTGACAAATGGACAGAGAAAGTTTCACTCGCATGCTTCTCGTTCTGTTGTCAAACATTTGGGCACCCACTTTGCAGATAGCTTTCTCATGTCTAAATGTTCATGGATAATGACACAAACACATTCACGGGAAATCCCCATGATGTCTGCTATTGCTTTAGCTGAAATTCGGCGCTTATCCAGTAGGAGGTTGTGCACAGCATCGACGATCTCCGGAACAACCAACACACTCGGTCGTCCAGGACGTTCCTCATCATTGGTGCTGAATTGGCCAGTGTTAAATTTGGCAACGCAATTCTTAACTGTGGAATATGTGGGGCATTGAACCCCCTATGTCTGCGACATATCACAATGAATATCCTTCACGGATTTTCCTTGGAGAAACAAGAATTTTATCACTCCTCTGCTCTCAGTTGCTGTGAATATCGCATTAGACTCCGTCATTTTGTTTTCCCTCCTGCGTAGAACACTTGTTACTATGTGGTTCCCATTGGACCCAGTCTCCGTATACATGTATTTTTTGTATCTCCTATATCATGTTCTGAACTGGGGATTTTAGTAGTACGATACTTATATATTTCCTCTGTTCATTGGTTGTCCTTACTTCCCACTTGTTTCTCCCTGCTGATGACCGTGCTGCTGTGCACTTGTACTGTTTCCTGGGTGACGTGTCCCCAGGAACGTGTGAGCGCGCTGGCGGTACTGGTCGTTTTGGGTACTGGATGTGCGCTTGGGTCCCCTACTGCGCATGTCCCCTGCCAGACTTGGCTGTGAGAGGTGCAGCGTGGTTACCGGAGTGACGCGTCCCTGATACTACGTGGGCTCTCCGGCCGAGGAGCGGGGCGGTACTTCCAGGATTTATGACAACTTCCGCTTCACTGGTTACTAAGGAGACACATCCTCTTTATCCAATACGGGTAATGTAGCCAGGGGGGCGGCACTTCCGGGACTGACTATAACTTCCGCTTCGGCGGTTGCTGAGGAGATGCGTCCTCACTATCTAATACAGTATTGTTACCAGGGGATTGGGCAAGTAGCTTGCACGCCTAATCAGACTTCCGGCCTGGTGGCCGGTACACCACACCTGCTAACCATTATGCTCTAATGGAGGGGCTATTTAAAACCATCAGAGTGCATTCATCCCTTAGGTTCCCCTCCTTGAAAAAGCAATACCTCTGCGAAACGTGCATTGGTGGTGATCCTGTGGTTCTATATGGGGGCTCCATATTGATGTGGGACTGGACCTTTGCTACCCTTCATTGCACTTGCACTTTAGGCAAGAAGCATGGCCCTTTACTTTAATGGTTGCCTTTTTTAAGTTTATTTTCTGACTACCTAATATTAGAAGATTAACTCTGGTATATATCTACTCCATAACTTTTTAGGCAAATTTACATTTTGTTGAGGTCCTTTTTTTCTGTGATCGTCATGACCTCCCCTTAACCATTGTCGGGGAGGTCATGGTGATTCAGGGTCTCAGTCCAGCCCCTTGCACTTTACATTTTTTTATGGGTTTATCTGACTTATTACTCTATATTCTTCTCCCTCCTTTAATATTTACCTATATTTTGACATGATAATTTTCATCTGTCCTATTTTTCTGTAGATCATAGGAGGGTAAGATATATTAAATCATTACCCATAAATTACTATGCCCCCCACCTCTTTTCCTTTATGGTAGAATCTTATCCCTTGATATTTTGTCTGTGTGATTTTCAATAAAGAATTCTAATTTTTGCACAAATACTCCTGTTCTCCTTTGTCGATGTCTGTTATGAGTAGTGCTGGCACTGACTCAGCCTTATTTGCGCTATTTAGATGGCTCTCTTAGTGAGAATTGTGTTTCTAATGTGTAGAACACTGTTGCCATAAGCAAACAAACAAAATTTTTAAAACATATTAGACACATAAGGCTTCCATGTGATAGAACATTTGTTACCATAGAAAAAAAAGATCACAAAGCCAAAGACTTAGCAGCTCCTCGTATACGTACTTGGCATTTCTAGCTTGATTATGTGCTTGACACTCTTCCTGGTATCTGGTCAGCTGGCCAGGCATCACAAGGCTGATAGCAGTTTTTAATTTTTGTAATGGTTCTTTCAGTCGATCATCCTGGCAAAGAAGAGGGGGAAAAAAACATCTTTAAAATACTGAATTAGCCAATGTAGAATAGTTTACAGTCGTAGATCATGTAGATTAACAAAAATTACAAGTATTTTCTAGGTTTAAGATATTTATGACTTATTCTTAGGATGGGTAATCAAAATCACATTGGTTGTGGTAAGACATCCAGCACCCCCCAACGATCAGTTTTTTATAGCAGTAGCAATGGCTGGATGCAAATAATGAATGAAACCAGGACAACACAGCTCCATTTACTGTGTAGGGGCGATTAATAGACACTGCTTCACAGCTCCAATTGAAGTCACAAGGAGGTCAGCGGCATTACCAAAAACTGCAATTACACAGAGTGGCGCTGTGTGGTCCTGGGCCAAAAGCAGAAGAGGGAAGCCGCAGACTGGCGATTTTTCTAAATATCACCTATAAGCAAAAGTGGTACAATTGTTCCTGACTGCCCACCTAAAGGCCCATCTTTCCAGAAAAAGATGGGTCACAACTTCTGGGTTTTGGGATCTTAGCATGCAGAGCGGGATGCAAACCAGCATTCATGGCCCTCCTCGCTGTGAGAGCAAGATCTCACTTGTTACGGTAACCCAGTGCTGCTGCATACTTTACTTTGTGGTTACAGAATAGTTACCAGTCTAATTAAGTTAACGATGCTTGGTAACCGCTTAGTTAAATGAGAGCTCGCTCTTTCAGCGGTCATGGGGGATTGTAGGATCCCACGATACACACCAGGATCCCAGACGTTCAAACCCAATGTTTACTACAAAGTCCTTTAAGGAATATTAGAGACCCATGTGACCAAATCACCAGTCTGAGGCTGTCCACTCTATTCTTAAATAAAAAGGGCAGCCCCAGATTGGTGACAAGTACTCTGTAGTTACTTTCTTACATAATCTATCACATGGAGACAAGCTCTGACCACCACAGTTTTAAATGCTGCTGTCTCTTGATATTATAAAAACAAAAAAAAAAAAAAAAAGAAAAATGCAGAATTGCATCTTTTTTTCTGCAATTACAACAAATTGAAAGGTAAAATTAATGTGGTCATTCAAACCTATAGTAAGCTCAATTCGCCATAATACATTAGTCCTGTGTTCCCAGAAGCAAATTTTAGCTTTGTAATCATGCAAACTCAGCATTTTTCATAGAACAAAGGACATTTTATCACCAAAAAGTAATACCAATGCCATCAAGGGGTTTTATAGCGAAAAAGAAAACAACAGGGCAGAAAGGTGACCAAGTCAGATTTTACTGGCCATTTCCATTGAACTATAATAGCTTGGGTCCATGTTATACATGATACTAACCTCTCTCTGCCCAGTCACAGGGCAGTAAGGGCTTAGTTTCTGTACCACAATATGGGGCCACTGAAAAGAAAAAGATTCAACTAATTCTGTAACAATTAGTTCTTATACTGTTATATAGAAAGAAAAATAAAAAGTTATTTATCTTGAATTAAAAAAGTAATATACCGTATTTTTCGCTTTATAAGACGCACCTGATTATAAGATGCACCCCCAAATTTGGTGAAGGAATAGGGAATTTTTTAATAAATGGGGTCCGTCTTATAATGCCAGTGTCCGTCTAACAAATAATATAGGGTATATGTCCCTCATAGCCCCCTCATCCTAAAATTAGCCACCTTAATCTGGATATGGCCACCTTATATTGAACACGTCCCCCAGTAAGGCCCACTGTGGCCAGGCCCACTGTGGCCAGGCCCACTGTGGCCAGGCCCACTGTGGCCAGGCCCACTGTGGCCAGGCCCACTGTGGCCAGGCCCACTGTTTGCAGGCCCACTGTGGCCAGGCCCACTGTTTGCAGGCCCACTGTGGCCAGGCCCACTGTTTGCAGGCCCACTGTGGCCAGGCCCACTGTTTGCAGGCCCGCAGGCCCACTGTTTGCAGGCCCGCAGGCCCACTGTTTGCAGGCCCGCAGGCCCACTGTTTGCAGGCCCGCAGGCCCACTGTTTGCAGGCCCGCAGGCCCACTGTTTGCAGGCCCGCAGGCCCACTGTTTGCAGGCCCGCAGGCCCACTGTTTGCAGGCCCGCAGGCCCACTGTTTGCAGGCCCGCAGGCCCACTGTTTGCAGGCCCGCAGGCCCACTGTTTGCAGGCCCGCAGGCCCACTGTTTGCAGGCCCGCAGGCCCACTGTTTGCAGGCCCGCAGGCCCACTGTTTGCAGGCCCGCAGGCCCACTGTTTGCAGGCCCGCAGGCCCACTGTTTGCAGGCCCGCAGGCCCACTGTTTGCAGGCCCGCAGGCCCACTGTTTGCAGGCCCGCAGGCCCACTGTTTGCAGGCCCGCAGGCCCACTGTTTGCAGGCCCGCAGGCCCACTGTTTGCAGGCCCGCAGGCCCACTGTTTGCAGGCCCGCAGGCCCACTGTTTGCAGGCCCGCAGGCCCACTGTTTGCAGGCCCGCAGGCCCACTGTTTGCAGGCCCGCAGGCCCACTGTTTGCAGGCCCGCAGGCCCACTGTTTGCAGGCCCGCAGGCCCACTGTTTGCAGGCCCGCAGGCCCACTGTTTGCAGGCCCGCAGGCCCACTGTTTGCAGGCCCGCAGGCCCACTGTTTGCAGGCCCGCAGGCCCACTGTTTGCAGGCCCGCAGGCCCACTGTTTGCAGGCCCGCAGGCCCACTGTTTGCAGGCCCGCAGGCCCACTGTTTGCAGGCCCGCAGGCCCACTGTTTGCAGGCCCGCAGGCCCACTGTTTGCAGGCCCGCAGGCCCACTGTTTGCAGGCCCGCAGGCCCACTGTTTGCAGGCCCGCAGGCCCACTGTTTGCAGGCCCGCAGGCCCACTGTTTGCAGGCCCGCAGGCCCACTGTTTGCAGGCCCGCAGGCCCACTGTTTGCAGGCCCGCAGGCCCACTGTTTGCAGGCCCGCAGGCCCACTGTTTGCAGGCCCGCAGGCCCACTGTTTGCAGGCCCGCAGGCCCACTGTTTGCAGGCCCGCAGGCCCACTGTTTGCAGGCCCGCAGGCCCACTGTTTGCAGGCCCGCAGGCCCACTGTTTGCAGGCCCGCAGGCCCACTGTTTGCAGGCCCGCAGGCCCACTGTTTGCAGGCCCGCAGGCCCACTGTTTGCAGGCCCACTGTTTGCAGGCCCACTGTTTGCAGGCCCACTGTTTGCAGGCCCACTGTTTGCAGGCCCACTGTTTGCAGGCCCACTGTTTGCAGGCCCACTGTTTGCAGGCCCACTGTTTGCAGGCCCACTGTTTGCAGGCCCACTGTTTGCAGGCCCACTGTTTGCAGGCCCACTGTTTGCAGGCCCACTGTTTGCAGGCCCACTGTTTGCAGGCCCACTGTTTGCAGGCCCACTGTTTGCAGGCCCACTGTTTGCAGGCCCACTGTTTGCAGGCCCACTGTTTGCAGGCCCACTGTTTGCAGGCCCACTGTTTGCAGGCCCACTGTTTGCAGGCCCACTGTTTGCAGGCCCACTGTTTGCAGGCCCACTGTTTGCAGGCCCACTGTTTGCAGGCCCACTGTTTGCAGGCCCACTGTTTGCAGGCCCACTGTTTGCAGGCCCACTGTTTGCAGGCCCACTGTTTGCAGGCCCACTGTTTGCAGGCCCACTGTTTGCAGGCCCACTGTTTGCAGGCCCACTGTTTGCAGGCCCACTGTTTGCAGGCCCACTGTTTGCAGGCCCACTGTTTGCAGGCCCACTGTTTGCAGGCCCACTGTTTGCAGGCCCACTGTTTGCAGGCCCACTGTTTGCAGGCCCACTGTTTGCAGGCCCACTGTTTGCAGGCCCACTGTTTGCAGGCCCACTGTTTGCAGGCCCACTGTTTGCAGGCCCACTGTTTGCAGGCCCACTGTTTGCAGGCCCACTGTTTGCAGGCCCACTGTTTGCAGGCCCACTGTTTGCAGGCCCACTGTTTGCAGGCCCACAGGCCCACTGTTTGCAGGCCCACAGGCCCACTGTTTGCAGGCCCACAGGCCCACTGTTTGCAGGCCCACAGGCCCACTGTTTGCAGGCCCACAGGCCCACTGTTTGCAGGCCCACAGGCCCACTGTTTGCAGGCCCACAGGCCCACTGTTAGATATCGCCCCCATGTTGCTGCTTTTAGTAAAATAAACTCCTTACCTTCTGCAGCAGTATCCCGTCTGGTGTCACCCTCATCGGGGTTGAGCTCCTCCAGTGTCTCCTGCACTTCCTACTTCCTGGTTCTAGTGCCAGTCATGTGATCGGGACAGCAGAGAGAGATCTCTGCGTGCAAGATCACAGCAGCAGGAGGGAGACCGGGCAGACACGTTGGAGGAGGTGAGTAAGAGTTTATTATTTTACTATGGGCAGCAGCATGGGGGCCATAGCTAACACAGGGGGAGGGGGCATGTGCGATCAAAGGTAAGCACAGGCAGATAATATGCGCAGCTCCCCCAGCCCATCGCCGCGGTGCAGTTTCAGCACCATGGTGGTGGACAGTGGCTGTGCATATTATATGAGCGGGTGCAGGAGATCAAAGGCTGCCGCCCGCAGCTTCACAAGCCTTTACCAACCCCCCCCAGCACCGCTCCAGAGCGGCCTCCACCTCCCCTGGACCCTGCAGTATATAATCTGTATATTCGGTTTATAAGACGCACCCCCTACTTTCCCCCAAAATTTGGGGGAACAAAAGTGCGTCTTATAAAGCGAAAAATACGGTACATCCAAAAATCTAAATCTTCTGTTTGGATTCAAGTCTACCCATCACCCCAAGACTGCTGATCTGCCGTAATGACAAGTAAAAGTTCCAATCATTGAAACTATGGAGACAAAGCATTGAAGAGAGTGCTGCACAAACCCAAAATATTCCTCCAATAGGACTGTTCGTGCACCAATCCCAAAATATGGTTCCAATAGGATTGTTCCTGTACCAATGGGTCCAATAGGATTGTCCCTGCACAAACCCCAAAATATGGCTCCAACAGGATTGTTCCTGCACAAACCCCAAAATATGGCTCCAATAGGATTGTTTCTGCTGCTGTATAAAGTCCTTGCTGTGAGGTTTATTAGAACAGAAGCCCCAAGATATTTTATAAGGAAGCTGCATGTCATAAAATGTGAGAATGAAAACACAAACCTTTCTTGGCTTTAGTTCAAAAACGATAAAAATAACGCTCTATAAAATGACTCCGCAGGCTGTAAGAAACTCACTAGGTTTTTATTGAGCTCCTCTCAGATATCAAAAATGAAAAAAATCCTACCAAAGGTGCCAGACCAGATGATGTATGCACAAACTGAATGTTTGAACAAACCTTCCTCTTGAAGGCAGCCACAGCCCTGGTGCAAGATGCTGTCGTCACAGCCACTCCAAGCTAAGGGGAGGGGCGGCTGTATAGCAAACAATTTGCACACTGATAAGGCTTGCACTGGGAGCCCGTTATATAGATCGGTGTGATGCACAGTGTATGAACTGGAACCTATAGATATTAGGTGGTATATTGGTGAGCCTGTTGTCTGATGCACTTTTATAGTGCTAACTGACCAGCCTGCCCTAGTGTTGTGCGTCATTTATAGGCCACTATTCAGACACTGCATCTCGCTTATTTGTGTGAGATGCACATATATAGTGCTGATTAGCCCGCCTGACTTAAGGGTACTTCACACACAGCGAGATCGCTACTGAGATCGCTGCTGAGTCATGTTTTTTGTGACCTCATTAGCGATCTCGCTGTGTGTGACACTGAGCAGCGATCTGGCCCCTGCTGTGAGATCGCTGCTCGTTACACACAGCCCTGGTTCGTTTTTGTATTGTTGCTCTCCCGCTGATAAGCACACATCGCTGTGTGTGACAGCGAGAGAGCAACAATCCTGAATGTGCAGGGAGCAGGAGCCGGCGTCTGACAGCCTGCGGTAAGCTGTAACCAAGGTAAACATCGGGTAACCAAGGTGGTTACCCGATATTTACCTTCGTTACCAGCCTCCGCAGCTCTCACGCTGCCAGTGCCGGCTCCTGCTCCCTGCACACGCTAAGTTAAGCGGTGTGAGCTGGTAACTAAGGTAAACATCGGGTAACCATACCCGATGTTTACCTTAGTTACCAGTGTCCGCAGCTTCCAGACACTGGCTCCGTGCAAGCGCAGCGTCGCTTGCACGTCGCTGCTGGCTGGGGGCTGGTCACTGGTCGCTGGTGAGATCTGCCTGTTTGACAGCTCACCAGCGACCATGTAGCGATGCAGCAGCGATCCTGACCAGGTCAGATCGCTGGTCGGATCGCTGATGCGTCGCTAAAGTGTGAAGGTACCCTTAGGTTTCTGGCGTTATCTATAGGTTACAATTCAGACACTGTGCATCACACCTATCTATATGGATGGGCTCCCAGTGCAAGCGTTATTAATGTGTAAGTTTTTTGCTATATAGCCGCCCCTCCCATTAGCTTGGAGGGTTGAGTGGCTGTAACATCAGCATCTTGCACCTGGGCTGCGGCCACCTTTAAGAGGAAGGTTTACTACATTCAGTTTGTGCATACATCATCTGGTCTGGCACCTTTGGTAGGTTTTTTTCCTTTTTGATACAGTTCTATGTGGCTCCTCTCAGATATCAGTAAAGAAATGTATAGATCATAGACAAAAATATATTTCAAGAACTACGTCAATGCCGGTAGGACATATCTAATGTTCAGAACTCTACAGTCATGCTTGTAATGGTAGAAACAGATTCAGGAGGAAAGCCTAGAGGAATTGTTAACCCTTACCCTAATTCTAATCTGGAAACACAGCAACATTAACCCCTTCACGACCGGCCGATTTTTCGCTTTGTTTTTTTTTCGCCATTCTTTTTCTGAGAGACGTAACTTTTTTATTTTTCAGTCAATATGGTCATGTGAGGGCTCATTTTTTGCGGAACGAGCTGTACTTTTAAACCATAAGTTTAACCATATAGTGTACTGGAAAACGGCAAAAAAATTCCAAATGCAGAAAAATGGCAAAAAAAGTGCGATACCACTATTGTTTTTGAGATATTTTATTCACTGTGTTCACTATATGGTAAAACTGATGTGTGGGTGTGATGCCTGAGGTCGGTGCGAGTTTGTATACACCAAACATGTATAGGTTTACTTGTATCTAAGGGGTTAAAAAAAAAAATTCACAAGCTTGTCCAATAAAAGTGGCGCACGTTTTCCGAAACCCGTAGCGTTCATTTTTTGGGATCTATGGCTCAGTGACTGCTTATTTTTTGCGTCAGTGTGAGTTCGTAGACACCAAACATGTATAGGTTTACATTTATATAAGGGGTTAAAAAAAAAAGGGGCGCACGTTTTACGCCATATTCCGTGACCCGTAGCGTTCTCATTTTTCGGGATCTATGGCTCATCGATTGCTTATTTTTTGCGTCTCGAGCTGACGTTTTTAACGGTACCATTTTTGCGCAGATGCTACGTTTTGATCGCCTCATTGCATTTTGCGCAAAAGTTGTGGCGACAAAAAACGTCGTTTTGGAATTTTATTGCCACTATGCCGTATACTGATCATATTAATTGATTTTATATTTTGATAGATCGGGCGTTTTTGAACGCGGCGATACCAAATGTGTGTATATTTTTTATTTTTTTAACCCTTTAATTTTCAATGGGGCGAATGGGGGGTGATTTGAACTTTTAGGTTTTTTTTAAATTTTTTAAAATAACTTTTTTTTATTTTACTAGTCCCCCTAGTCCGATAGTGCAGAGCGATCGGACTGCACTATCTGCTGATCACAGCTACATAGCTGTAAACAGCAGATACGCTCACTTTCTTTTTCACTGGGCCGCGGGCACAGCAAAAGTGAAAGCAATTCATGTGTAGTACAGGAGTCATCACATGACCCTGTGCTACCATGACAACTACCGGAAGTCACGTAATCGCGTCACGTGACTTCCGGTATCGGGTGGTAAATAAAAGTTTACCACGATCGCGCTTATAATGGCGCTGTCACATATTGACAGTGACATTTAAGGGGTTAAACGGCACGAGCAGTTAACGATTCTGCTCGTGCCTAGCAGGCACACATCTCAGCTGTGAAAATCAGCTAAGATGTGCGCCGATCGCAGCATGCTGCCGCCGGCAGACCGCGGGCAGTAACGTTATGACCGCTAGGACGTAATTCTACTGCCCGCGGTCGTAAGGGGTTAAAAGGCTTTGTTTTTATTGAATGACAAATTTGAAATTAGCTAAACAAATACCCAAGAGTACATAAACCAGATTTGTATTTTGAACAAATACCTGAATGTGAAGGTGCAGCTTCTTCAGACGTTTGACAAGCGTATCCTTAGTGCATGGTACAAAGGCTTCAATGTAACCGTATACTCCGTTCCGGTTCACTGGGCAGAGGTCCTGCAGCTGCAGCTCAATACTGTCAAAAGGACTACAGTTCAGATTATTGGATTTCTGCAGTGTCAGAACATAGAAACACAGAGGACATTTGTATGTACAAGATCTATATTTGGTTGAAGATAATGATGGGCGAACCATCGGGTCTGTACCGAACACGAGTTTTCCTGGGAAACTCGTGTTACAGTTCGGGTCCAGGGGCTACACACACACACATATACATATATATATATATACATTTTATATATATATATATATATATATATATATATGTACATTATATATATACATTATATATATATATATATATATATATATATATATATATATATATATATATATATATATATATATATATTTTATGATAGATAATATGATAATAGATGTGGCAGTGCCTAATGACAGTAACATCAGAAAGAAGGAATATGAGAAGCTGGAGAAATACCAGGGCCTTAAAGAGCAACTGGAGAAGATGTGGAAGGTGAAGGTAACAGTGATTCCAGTGGTGATAGGAGCACTTGGAGCAGTGACCCCTAAGTTGGAAAAATGGCTGCAACAGATTCCAGGAGCAACATCTGAGCTCTCTGTCCAGAAAAGCGCAGTGCTGGGAACAACTAAGATCCTGCGCAGAACCCTCAAACTCCCAGGCCTCTGGTAGAGGACCCGAGAATGAGGAAGGACAAATAACCACCCACAGGGGGTGAGAAGGTAATTTTGTTTTAATTTATTTTATATAGAGATATTATATATATATATATATATATATATATATTATAAAAAACGTACAACACATTATGATTATACTTACCAGTCCCGCACACTCAGAGCGATAAATTAAAAAACAAACATTTCTATGTTGTTTTTTTTTTCTGTTTACTAGAAATTCATGGTGGCCATGTCTAATTTGGCATGACACCATGAATTTCGGATGTAGAATCAGCTGAGAATACAAAGATGGTATTAACCCCTTTATTATCCAGCGTGCCACCGCCATCAGGGCCGCTGGATGCCTGGAGATGGCGCCATGAAATAATGCGCAATTTCCAGGGGCAGCTGCGTTTTTAGCATGGGGGGGGCAGAACACTTGTGCCTTACCACGCTAAGATTCCCAGCCCCCAGCTGCATGGTTTTACCTGACTGGCGATCAAAATATGGTGGAAGCCCACGCATTTATTTATTATTTTTTTTTTTTTTTTTAACTTTTTTAATAAAAAAAAATTAAATGGGCTTCCGGTATTTTTATTGCCAGCCAAGGTAAAGCCAGGCAGATGGGGGTCGCAACCCGCAGCCGTCCGCTTTATCTATGCTGGAAATCAAAAGTACTGCGGAGCGCTACATCATTTTTGTGAGGGACCCAACCGCCAATCTCTGACGCTGTCACACAGAATGGGCGTCTGATTGGCTGTTTGAGTAACCTGGAATCTGCCCATACATTCTAGATGCTAGAATGTATGGGCTGGTTTCAGGTTAATCCAGCATCCAATCACAGACGCTTAAGGCCCTGTCACACACAGAGATAAATCTGCGGCAGATCTGTGGTTGCAGTGAAATTGTGGACAATCAGTGCCAAGTTTGTGGCTGTGTACAAATGGAAAAATATGTCCATGATTTCACTGCAACCACAGATCTGCCAAACATTTATCTGTGTGTGTGACGGGCCTTTACTCTGACGTCTGTGATTGTCTGTTATTTTAACAGTAAAATAAAACACAGAAAAAAAATATTTTATTAGAAATAAAACCGAAGACATTTAGGATTCCATCTTTATTACCCAAAACCTCCCCCACCGACAGTCCAAAAGCGGGCGAGCATCTTCAGCGCTGCTACATCTGTGCGAGGAGACAAACCCAGGTCTGCTCACAGACTCAGCTGAGAGCTGTCAGAGACTTCAACCGAGTGAACAGATGAGACCGGTCAGCTGTACCCCTGGATAACCTCGACTGACGTCCCTGCAATGCTGCCGTAAAGTGAGTGCTTGTCGGCAATGAGCGCTGACGTCAGACGGGATTACCCGAGTGCAAAGCTAATGTCACCGCAAGACGTCACAAATGGTCCTGTAAGGCACGAGGTAATAACATTCACACCAGACTGGTCACATGGCTATGATGTCATTGAAAGTCCTGTAGTCAGTGGAGGTTACCCGGGATGGCACAGCTGACCGGCCTCAGCTGTGAACTCGGGTGAAGTCTCTGACAGCTCTCAGCTGAGTCTGTGTGAGCAGACCTGGGTTTGTCTCCTCGTACATATGTAGCAGAGTTGAAGATGCTCACCTGCCTTTGGACTACGTTTGAGGGTTTTTTTTGGGTAATAAAGATGGAGTCCTAAATGTCTTCTATTTTATTTCTAATAAACTTTTTTTTCTCTGTGTTTTATTTTACTGTTAAAATGACAATCACAGATGCTGTCACAGAGTGGGCAGCTGTGATTGGATGCTGGAGTAACCTGACACCAGCCCATACTTTCTAGCATCTAGAATGCATAGGCAGATTCCAGGTTACTCCAACAGCCAATCAAAGACACCCATTCTGCGTGACAGCATCTGATTGGTTGTTGGGTCCCTCACACAGTGTAAAAATAAATTTTCAAAAATGACGTAGTGCGCAGCAGTTTTTGATTCTCAGCACAGATAAAGCGGATGGCTATGGGCTGCCACCCCCATCTGCCTGGCTTTACCTTGGCTAGCAATCGAAATACAGGGAAGCCCAATTATTTTAATTATTTAAAAAAATTCTTTAAAAAAAAAAAAATGTGTGGGCTGCTGGCATATTTTGTTTGCCAGTCAGGGAAAACCAGGCAGCTAGGGACTAGGATTTTCAGCATGGTAAGGCCCAAGCGTTCTGGGCCCCCATGCTAAAAATCGCAGCTCGCAGGCGCCCCTGGAAATGGTGTATTGTTTCTTATCGCAATTTCCAGGCGCTTTACCTGGCTCATCCAGCGGCCCTGATGGCGGTGGCACGCTGGGTACTAAAAGGGTTAATCCCAGCTTTGTATTCTGAGCTGGTACCAAGCCCAAAATTCATGTCACGCCAAATTAGACATTGCCACCATGAATTTCTACTAAACAGTATATAAAAAAAAAAAAAAAAACCAAAACAGATTTTTTTTTTACTACAAGCAAAAAAAAAAAAACAAAAAAAAACATTGAGACTCAATCTTTATTATAAAAAAAAATAAATCTTTAGTCCAACGTAGTCCACAGGGAGAGCAATGTCAGCTCTGCCTCATAGCTCTGCACAGACAAGCGTCTCTACAGAGCGAGAAGCAGGCTGACACTGACAGTGACAGTCAACGTTCAATTGAATCCATGGCTAGGCCATGGACTCGGGTGAAGCCTGACGTCACCGCGAACACGGCCGAAGACTGCAGAGTGACGAGCAGTGCAGTGAATACCCCGGGAAGTTAATGATCAGACCCGGAAGCAGAAGCGGCCGGGAGACAGTGGCCCAGTGGGTATGCAGGACCTGTAAGTATAATGACAATGTTTGTTAATAACTAGATTCTTTTACGGCACCCACCCATAACTAAAGTCCAAGCTTAGGGTTCAGACGCAAGGTCGCGTTGTCTCCTACCCCAAACTTCACAAAATGTTCGGGCGAAGTTCCCGAACATCGGGGTGGGATCGCCCATCACTAGTTGAAGATTGTTTTTCATTTTTCTCTCAAAAAGCACTAAGGCAGAGTTCAGACACCTGTGAAATATGCGTAGTATAATCCGACCGTGAGTCCCTGACTCGCACTAAGTTTCATATAGGTCTAGGAGGCTGTGGATCTCAGATCAGCAGACACATAGCCGGTCTATACTTAGACTGTGATACATGGATGTCTGAATAAAGCTTACATATGCAGTGCACAGTAAGCCTCTCACACACACACAGAAAAGTCAGTCAATAAAGGGTATTAAAAAAAAATGAACAATAAGACTTACGGAGTAAATACAACACAGGCAATGAGATTAAACCATGCAAAAAATATAATGCAGTAAGAAAATGCAGGTGATTTTTTATACCCTCAATTGACTTACTGCCATATTACCTTTAAAAGGGAACCTGTCAGGTCAAAAATGACATTTTTGTGTACTCACCGTAAAATGTCTTCCTTGGAGCCTTTCATTGGGGGACACAGACAGTGGGTATTATGGTGTCTCCAGGGAGGTGTGACACTAGATTTGCAAAAGTGTTCGCTCCTTCCCCCACAGCATATACCCCAGCTAGGCAGGAAACTAGCTCAGTTTGGTGTAAAAGCAGTAGGAGAAGGACAACCAAAACCACAAGCGTGAGAGCTGTGTCCCCCAATGAAAGGCTCCAAGGAAGACATTTTACGGTGAGTACACAAAAATGTCATTTCCTTTCTCGCCTTTTCATTGGAGGACACAGACAGTGGGACGTCCCAAAGGAGTCCCTGGGTGGGAACTGAACTATTAACAGTGTATAACATCAGACTAAGAGCTGACTAACGACTGCAACTGCAGTGAACATTATCAAAACACTGTCAAAAAACCGAGCAGTGGACCACTCAAATGGGCCACTGCCGCCTGAAGGACTTGTCTTCCAAGAGCAGCATCTGCGGAAGCATGCGTATGCACTGTATAGAATTTTGTAAACGTGTGCACACTGGACCAGGTAGCGGCCTTGCAAAGTTGGGCCGCCGAAGCCTGATGGCGGATAGCCCAGGAAGCACCCACTGCTCGCGTAGAGTGGGCATGCACAGATTGAAGAGGAACAACACCTCGTGTTTTGTAAGCCTCACAGATGGCAGTCCTGGTCCATCGAGAAATCGTGTATTTAGAAGCCGGATTGCCCTTTTTGTGTCCTTGTGAGAGGAGGAAGAGGGCATCGGACTTGCGCAACGGCTCAAGTTCTGGAGATCCGTAGAGCCCTGACGAGATCTAGAGTGTGAAGGGCTTTTTCAAGAGTGGACCGGGACCGGGCAGAATGACGCCAACACAATGTCCTCGTTTAAGTGGAAAGAAGATACGACCTTCGGGAGAAAAGCGGGGGAAGGCCGAAGGACCACCTTATCATGATGGAAAATCAGGTAAGGTGAGCGACAGGAAAGGGCCGCCAGTTTGGAGACTCGCCTGATAGAGGTAATGGCGACTAAAAAGGCAACTTTCCAAGACAGTCGTTGAAGAGAGATTTCTCTCAGAGGTTCAAAGGGAGGAAGCTGAAGAGCTCCGAGAACCAGATTCAGATCCCAGGGATCTAAGGGGTGGCGATAAGGAGGGACCAAATGCACCACCCCTTGAAGAAAGGTACGGACCTGAGGGCGAGAAGCCAGCCGCTTCTGGAAAAATACTGACAAGGCAGAAACTTGTCCTTTAAGGGTACTGAGAGCTAGTCCCGAGTACAGACCGTCTTGCAGAAAGACAAGAACATTACGGATTGAAAAGGTAAGGGGCGACCGACTATGACGGTCACACCAGGAAAGATAGGTCTTCCAGGTCCTGTGGTAGATACTGGCGGAGGAGGGCTTCCGAGCATTAAGCATGGTATGAACTACCTTAGAAGACCGACCTGATTTTGCTAGAATCAAGGATTCAAGCGTCACGCCGTCAAATGCAGCTGTGCTGTATTCTGGTGGAATATTGGACCTTGTGACAGAAGATCAGGGCGGTCGGGAAGACGCCAGGGAGTGTCGCCGAGCAGTTGGAGAAGTGCAGGGTACCAGGCTCTCCTGGGCCAGTCCGGGGCCACGAGGATCACCGGGATTCCCTCCAATTTGATTTTCTTGATTACTCTCGGAATGAGAGGAAACGGAGGGAAGATGTTGGGTAGGCGAAACTGCGACCACAGAAAGACTAGAGCGTCGGAACCGAGCGCTAGCGGGTCTCTCGACCGGGATATGAAGGGATGTATTTTGGCGTTCAACCGAGAAGCCATGAGGTCCACATCTGGGAGTCCCCAACGAAGAGTGATCTGATGGAACACTTAGTCGTGGAGGGACCATTCCCCTGCCGCTAGACCTTGCCTGTGGCTCAGTTGTGTACCCCCGGAATATGGACAACTGAAATAATGGGAATGTGCATCTCTGCCCAAAGAAGAATCCTGGATACTTCTTTCATCGCTGCCCTGCTGCAAGTTCCTCCCTGACGGTTGATGTAAGCCACGGCCGTGGCATTGTCTGACTGGATCCGAACAGGGAGGCCCAATAGTAAGGGTTGAAAATTCTGAAGGGCCAAAAATATGGCTCTGACCTCCAGAACATTGATGTGCAGGGAGCGCTCGGAAGGAGACCAGCGTTCGTGAACAGTGTGGTGGAGAAACACGTCGTGACTACTCGCCAGTGGACCGGGCGGAAGGACTTCCCTTGAGATAGGGATGAGGCTTGAGTCCACCAGACGAGGGAGCTGAGCGCAGACCGAGATAGGCGGACTGACCGGTCTAGGGAAGCTGGATTTTTGTCCCAGGAGGATAGAAGATCCAGTTGTAGAGGGCGCAGACGGAATTGGGCAAAGGACACTGCTTCTATAACCGCCACCATCTTGCCTAACACTCTCATTCCATTCCGAAGGGATGTGTGACGGCGAGAGCGGAGGGATTGGGCGGCCCGGATCAGGGAAGACCTCTTGTCCTCTGGAAGAAAAACTCGGGACTGGGCAGTGTCTATCAGCATACCTAAAAAGGTGATGCGCTGATGAGGAATGAGGGATGACTTGTTGAAGTTGATAAGCCACACTAGCCTTGACAGCGTGTCTAGGCAAATCTGCATGCTTTCTGAGCAAATTTGAAGAGAGCTCCCTTTGACAAGGTCGTCCAAATAGGGAATGACCAGGATGCCTCTGGGGTGTAAAATAGACATGACGGCCGCCATGACCTTTGTGAAGACTCGAGGCGCAGTGGCCAGCCCAAAAGGGAGGGCCCTGAATTGGAAATGACTGTGTCCTACGGCAAAGCGAAGGAACCGTTGATGAGAGACACATATGGGAATGTGTAAATAAGCATCTTGAACGTCTATGGAAGCTAGGAATTCTCCAGGTTCCATGGCGGCTAGCACTGCTCTCAATGATTCCATTTGGAAAGTTCGAATCCGTACGAATTTGTTCAGCCGTTTGAGGTCCGAGATAGGGCGGACAGAGCCACCTTTTTTGGGAACGACAAAAAGGTTTGAATAGAAACCTTTGTCGCACTGTTCCAGGGGCACTGGAATGATAACATTTGCTTTCTGTAAAGAGGCTATGACCTGAAATAAGGCCTGGCTTTGAGTTTTGGACTTCGGAAGACGAGAACGCAGAAACCTGTTGGCCGACAGGGAATGGAAATCGATCTTTTAACCTGAGGTGACGATTTCTCGAACTCAAGCATCGTGAGTGTGGTCTAGCCTGATATCCCAAAAAAGCAGAACTCGCCCTCCAACAGGAGTCGGATCTGAGGGATACCTGGCGTCATGCTGAGGGGGCCTGTACAGAGCGAGGTCCTTTGGGTTTAGGTTGCTTGGAGTAGGAACGCCAAGAAGAGCCCCTTGAGGGACCGGATCCTCGATCTGAGCGTTGGGACGATCCTTGGGCTGATGGTTTTTGGGGGGCAAGCCGAAAGGACTGCCTGCGCCAAGGAGATTTTTTAAAAATTCCTGGATACAGGCAGCTTTTGAGGTAGAATGGTACTTTTACCACTCGTCTCAGATTTGAGTTTGTCCAGGGATTCTCCAAACAGACGCAGGCCATGGAAGGGGAGTGTGGACAGGGATTTCTTGGAGGCACTGTCCGCATTCCATATTTTTAGCCAAAGGACTCTGCTGGCAAAGACAGCATTGGCCGCCGATAGGGCTGACAAACTAGCTGCATCTAGGGAGCCGTGAAGAGCGAAGCATCCTGCGTAGGTTCTTGCTCCACACACCCATAACTCTCGCGACCCATGTTAAGGCAAACAGGGGGCGAAGAGAGGAGCCCGAAGCCTGGAAAATAGATTTGACCGCAGCATCAACTGCGCGGTTGGACGAGTCCTTGAGAGACGCGTTGTCTGAAACAGACATGACCGTGTGTTTAGCCAGTCTAGATACTGGCGGATCCACAACGGGTGGTACTGACCAGGGCTTAACCATTTCAGAGGGAAAGGGATAAGCGAATGAAGAGAAGGGTTTTTTATTAAACCTTCTATCAGGGTGATCCCACCGTTTAGATATAATTTGCCAAAAAAAACTGATCCTGAGCAAAGGATTTAGGAGGCTTCTTGGCCCGCTTGATTGCCAACTGAGAAGTCGGGTCAGGAGGCTGATCAGAGATCGACAGAGAGTGATTGACAGCCGAAATTAGTGTGTCTTCTATATGCCTAGACTCAGAAAGCACATATGAATCAGAGTCAGAGTCTTGAGAATCGTGACTACTAAAAGGTCACAGAACCTCGGTCAGACTGACTATCGTCCGAGTTGGAGGAGACGTAGAGGTCGCAATGGCGCCTTTTGGAAACAGCCTTTTTACGTTCTGGGGAAGAGGGACCAGACGAAGCAGGCGGGCTCCTCTGAGGGAGCTGGGCCGGGGGAAGGCTGTGGGAGCCTGAGGACGGCTGGGATATCTGAGCGGCAAGGTCATCTATCCTTTTAGACATTAGAAGAGCCCATGCAGGCATTATGTCATCAGACGGGGGTGCTGCCTGGCCGGTGGCCGAAGCAGAATCCAGAGACTGCACGGCATCCTGGTCCGGCAACGGGGTCTGTTGTGACACGGTAGAAAAGGCATCGCAGCCCCGGGCATAGTGGATAGCTTCGGCCATTAGAAAACGAGCGTCCACAGGTGGTACAAACATAGTACAGGTCCGTAGAGGACGCCTGGGAAGGTTTATCACCCTTGCGGTTACGCATGTCAGCAATAGAGTCCTACAGCCCTATAGGGGTAGAGTTATACGAGTGAGGAGCCACCAGCAGTATTATAAAGTGACTGCTATGCACAGCCGGTATATACCGTAGCAAAATGGCATATACTGTCAAACAGTCGGCATATACCTGCAGGCAGAGCCAGCATATACCGCTAGTAGCTGATATACACCGCTAGCCAGCAGGCACACACCGCTAGAGAGACAGCGATATACCGCTGAGCAGAGCGGTATATAGTGCTGCAGAAGTGCAGAGCCAAGGAGGCCATCTCACCCGAGTCTGCTCCAAACGTGGAAAATGGCGTCCAGTGTTCCTGGCAGCATGGAGGAGAGAGACTGCCCCCGGAGGCTGATTGGGCTCAGGGCTGGGACTAAGCGTGACGGCCAATCAGAAAGGAGCTGCTCCTGAGTGAGGGAGCGGCTTCTAGAGCAGTGAGCGGGGGCGTTGCTAGAATGCATGTCAAAGCCGGGGGCTAAATTAATGATGCTCCCCGGAATCACGGCCTGCATCGGTCCACCGGCGCCTTTCCAGGCGGCGGTTTGGATGCAGGGAACAGATGACTCGTCTCCCTACCTGCTCCTGGCTCCATCTGAAGACGCGTCGGTGATGGATGCGAGGATCTCAGGGATGCATCTTCGGCTCAAGGCTGAAGCAGGTCCTCGGCTCTGCTCAGCCTTCTGGAGCTACCTTGGTGTGAGGTGCTTCCAGGGAGCCTGGAGGGGTACCCAGACCCGACCACTTGGGCGCGAGGGAAGACTGACTGCTTGTGCAAGCCAGGTTTCCTCTGCCTGTACACGGGGGGGAACGGGGGTGGCAAGGCACCCTGGTATTGCCCCATAATCAAAAATAGAATGATTAAGAAAAAAAAAACAAAATAAAAAAAACTAAATAAGCTGGCCTGAGGCACCTCTGGTGGAGCTCAGTCCAGACATGTCAGCCTCCCTGCTGACACAAGAAAAAAATTGAGCTAGTTTCCTGCCTAGCTGGGGTATATGCTGTGGGGGAGGAGCTAACACTTGCAAATCTAGTGTCACGCCTCCCTGGAGACACCATAATACCCACTGTCTGTGTCCCCCAATGAAGAAGGCGAGAAAAGAAAAAGCGTTCTGACCTACAAGCAGGAGCCTGTGAGAGTTGCTAACCCCTTCCTACCCTTCCCTGTGTTGTTATATTGTGTAATATGAAAGTAATAAAATAACATTTTATTACTTTCATATGTCCTATGTAAATGACAGAATCTCTAGCCCCATGGGAGTCTCATCGCCCTGTGGACGTCTACATGCTTTCCATGATATCACATCCCTGTGGGCATGATACCACGGATTTACATCAGCGACATGACAGTCGCTACTCTTCAGAATCTTTTACCATTCTCGCCGCCTCATCCTGATCTTTTCATGTCGGCTTCTGACAAGCACTGCGCATGCTCAAAGATGCCTGCGGCTCCGGTCATGTGCAGTGCGCGTCAGAAGCAGAGAAGCAAGCGCCAGGATGAGAAGGTGATGAGAATGGTAAGCGCACGCGAGATTCTGAAGCTGCAGAAGCGATGTTGTTCATGTAAATCTATGGTATCAGGCCTACACTGGCGTGATACCATGGAAAGCATGTAGACGCCCACAGGGTGATGAGACGCCTATGTGGCTAGAGACCTATGCTATTTACATAGCACATATGAAAGTAATAAACAAATTTTACTACTTTCATATTACGTATTTAGCACAATACCACCAAATAGTAAATCACGCCTAAAATGTAACTTTTAATAATATCTCTTTTAAAACTGCCTCTTTAAAATAACATAAAAGACACACATAACAAATAGCACCGCATGTGCCAGCGTATGGGAGGATGGGAAACTCTCAAAGGATAAACCAACCAGAGCTATCACTCATCCACACCCCATATATAGAACAAATGGTCCCGTTTAGTATATCATCACTCAAATCACTTGGGGAAACTGATAATATAGGGTAAGAGCAACCTCCCTTTATCAATATAAATCCCCTACCAAGGTATATTACGGCACCATTTAATAATACAGTGATAATCACCTATATAACAACTTTTATGAGAATATCCATCCCAGCATTCAGGGTGGCGTGGCAACTCACTCAGTCCAAAAATATGTGAAAGGAAAAAAGGAACAGTCTCACCCAATTCCCGTTGCTCAGGGATGATGTTCCTCTTATTACCACTGTTGAAACTCTCAGACAGGTTGGCCTTAACATGAATCCCCCGGATTTGACCAGGTATTTCCACAGGATCCAGACCTTATGCCCCCTTCTGATTCATAACCAAGCTCCACTCTCAACGCGTTTCCTTTGTCATCAGGAGAGCGGTGTAATATGGACCGTGCATGTCCTCACATAGACAGACACATGCTACCGAAAAAAGACCACATAGGTATAATTATAAAAGTTACATTTTAGGCGTGATTTACTATTTGGTGGTATTGTGCTAAATACATATTGAAGTTTTCATACCTGGTCCAGTTTGCTAATCTATTCATTTATTTCCTGTACTGTGATATGGCTGGTTTCTTGGCAACGGGAATAGATACAAGTATTTGGGCATCAGAGGCCAAGGAAGTTTTTTCTGAGGGAAACTTTGTGCAAAAAAAAATATACACCATCGATCAATGGGGCCTTTAGAGAACTCACTAAGATTTATAAAAACAGAGTAACCTCCTGGTGGGAGATTCAATCCCTGGAGTGCTATTTAAAAGAAAAGATCGTTCCCAGAAACCTTAGGATATCCCTGACCCCGAATTTCAGGTATAAAAACCCTGAGTTAATTTCCAACTGGCAAAAAGAGGTAACGGACTGTTCCCTTAAATTGATGGTTTTGCTATTAGAGGAAGAAAAAAAGAATCTGAATAATCTGGATTCTTTGTTAAAAGAGCAAATAGAAATAACAAAGAAATTTTCTGGGGATACTGAATTTGGGGCTAAAGAAATAACGCTACAGAATGTGATTGAAAAACATCAATACCATTTGAAGGATAAAAAACACAAATTCTATGTGAGAGATGTGCAAGACTTTAGAGAGAATAAGGCCTATAGTTTTCAAACACAGAGATTCAGTAAACCAAGTGAAACCGAGGGAACGTCAACAGATACAGATTATTCAGACACGGAAGGAGGTGGTAGAAATCGAAAAAACAAATCTAGAGGAAGAGGTAGATTTCAGGGTAGAGGTGCCCATAACCCTGGCCATTTTTTAGAGCAAGGACATTTTTTACGGAGCAAAAAGAATCAGGGAGGGGGTTTCCCCCAGATGGAGCCGCTCAGATCATAAATTTATCCAAAAAAATATCAGTCTCTGAAATGGCAGTATTAAGTAAAGGGCTATCGTTTGTACCAACCTCTGATTTCAATTTGTTTGAGGCAGTAAAAGATCTGAACCTTTTTGTGAGAAAGCTGAGGTGGAAAAAGCATTTTTGCATTGAAAATAAGAAAGTCTGTAAAGAACAGGGGATCCCAATTGAAATTCTTGATGATGTAAGGTTATTATTTAGTCTAGAGGACCCCGACCCAAACATGGATGGAAAAGGCCCTTTCACGGATTTAAAATTGAAAAGCAGTAAAATGCCACCCATTTTGAGTGAAACAACATCTATAGACATTTTCTGTAACTTGGTTACCAGGGATCTGGAATCACTAAAAATCAAGCACAGAAAAAAATTTAATCTGTCCAAAGTTGAAATGGAATGCCTTTTGGACTTGGAAAGAAACAACGAGATTGTGTTTAAACAATCGGATAAAGGGGGCAACATAGTGTTAATGGACACCAGTCATTACAAAGAAATGTGTTTAAAGATCCTGAATGATAAGGAGGGGTATGAAATATTGAGAGAGAATCCTACAGCTGAGTATCTCTCTAATCTAAAGGACATCCTATCCAGAGCTATAGAGAATGGTTTGATTGACAAAACGGAATTTGATTTTTTGTTGTCCATCATTTCCTGTCATCCCCACTTTTTATTGTCTCCCTAAAGTACATAAGGGTCTTGAACCCTTGAAGGGAAGACCTATCGTGTCGGGGATAGGTAGTGTCACCCAGAATACAGGACTCTACATTGATAAACTGCTGAGACCATTTGTATTGGCTTTGGACTCGTATTTAAGAGACACCACGGATCTGTTAAAAAAACTAGAGGGTGTGACTATCGAGAGTGACACCCTGTTGGTTAGTATAGACGTGGAGTCTCTGTATTCCTCAATTGAGCACAGGATAGGACTAGAAGCAATTGGATACTTCCTTAAAAAAAGGGGTAGACAATGTGAGAGCCATAACCAATTCATCTTAGAACTCCTGAACTTTGGCCTGAAATGTAACACATTCCTCTTTGGGGGTTCCTTCTTCCACCAGCTCAGGGGTACTGCGATGGGGAGCCCTAGTGCCCCATCGTATGCTAATTTAACCCTGGGTTGGTGGGAGGAGACTGTGATATTCGGGGAGGAGTCTGCCATTGAGACGGAGAAAATCCTACTCTGGTGTCGTTTTATTGACGATGTATTCATGCTTTGGAGAGGATCAGAGTTAGAATTGTCTGAGATGGTATCTGTCCTCAATACCAATAACCTGGGCCTTAGATTTACCCATGAGGTGAATAGGAAAAAATTGCCATTTCTAGATGTTCTGATAGAAAAAAACGAAAAAGGCGAAATCATCACAAGTACGTACCGGAAACCCACCGCAACAAATTCTTTGTTGAGGTGGGAAAGTGGACATCCTACTAACTTGAAGAAGGGTATACCGAAAGGGCAGTTTCTCAGACTGAAGAGGAACTGCTCGGAAGAGGGCCTTTTTCTAAAACAATCAGAGGATTTGAGTGACCGTTTAAGAAACAGAGGATACCCAAAAAAAGTGATCAATCAGGCATTCTCAGAGGTAAGGTGTAAGGATAGGACAAAAATCTTGAATACCCCGACACAGAGAGATGAACAGAAGGAGGTGATACGTTTTATCACCACGTATAATAATGGTGCAGAAGAGGTACATGGTATTTTGAAAAAACACTGGTCCATTTTAAAAATGGACGAGGACATTGCCCCATTGTTACCAGATAATCCGGCGATTACTTACAAAAAAGCACGCTCATTGAAGGAAAGACTCGTACATAGTCATTTCTCGGTCAAAAATAATAACAATAAGAAAACATGGCTTCCAAGCGAGATCAATGGATGTTTTAAATGTGGTGGGTGCATAGCCTGCAATTTTATTAAGACTGGGAGACATTTTTACTCTAATGTAATGAACAAACAATATGAAATCAAAAGCTTCATTAACTGTAAATCAAAAGGAGTGATCTACAAGGCCACTTGTAGATGTAAAAAAGAGTATGTCGGAAAGACAAAGAGGGAATTGAGAAGAAGAGTGGGAGAGCACCTTCGGGACATCAGATTAAAAAATGACACCTCACTGGCACGACATGTTAATGATGAACATAGTGGGGATCCCAAGTGTATTTCATTCCAAGGGATTGATATTGTACCATCACCAGTGAGGGGGGGGGACTGGGACAAGAGTATACTTAAACAAGAAACAAAATGGATCTATTGGTTGGGCACTGTAAAACCACGGGGCCTCAATGAAACACTGTCCTTTGCACCCTTTGTGTAGGTATGCTAACAGATGTTAGGAGGGAAAGTCGCCGCCCGAGTGGGGGCACCAACCACCGACTGTCTAGGGTGCCGACCCCCACATGTTAGGTAGTCATCAGTTAAGTGTTTGAGGTAATAGCGAGTTTGGTGGTGGTTTTTCTCTTTTCCTGGGGCCCTTTGTTGGTTTTTCTGGCTGCCCTTCCTCTATGGTGGTAAAAAACCCCCATTTGTGTCTAGAATAGGGCTCTCATATATTCCATTGGTCCGGCTGTCTTGTCAAATGGATCAGCTCCAATATGAGTGTTTTTCCCATAATAATAGAAAATAGGGGTTCTTAATTTAAATTTAAATCTAAATTGGTCTAATGCTCCCATTGTACTTTCACTTTGTTTTTTTTGGGGGAATCTCTGAGGTTGTTCTGTTTTGCCATACTAATTTTCCTTGCCATTGTGTATGTATTGCTATATCCTTTTTGGGCCTTCTGCCGCTGTGTGTGGTGAATACACAGCGACGGTTTATTTTGCAGGGTGTGTGGGTTCGCATCTGAGATCTATTTCTCAGGATGAGCTCACTAAAAAGTTTTAAATGTGACTTATAGAAACGCTATACTTGCGACCGCGCAGGCGCAATGGTTTGCGTTCCACCTTGCTTTCTGTTGACTCGCATGCGTCATCGGGAGGCGTGTGCATCTTCCGGGCACGTGACCGATGGGCGGATGTGACGTCACACGCCGTGGCGGCGGCTTTAAAATACCCATTCACCCAGCTGAATGTGACATGGCTGAGCGTTCTGATATACGTGTGAGGCTGGGACCACAGTGAGTAGGCTATTTTGGGAAACGGTTACCGCCGCCTAAGTGTATATGTGCTTTGCTAATTATACCTATGTGGTCTTTTTTCGGTAGCATGTGTCTGTCTATGTGAGGACATGCACGGTCCATATTACACCGCTCTCCTGATGACAAAGGAAACGCGTTGAGAGTGGAGCTTGGTTATGAATCAGAAGGGGGCATAAGGTCTGGATCCTGTGGAAATACCTGGTCAAATCCGGGGGATTCATGTTAAGGCCAACCTGTCTGAGAGTTTCAACAGTGGTAATAAGAGGAACATCATCCCTGAGCAACGGGAATTGGGTGAGACTGTTCCTTTTTTCCTTTCACATATTTTTGGACTGAGTGAGTTGCCACGCCACCCTGAATGCTGGGATGGATATTCTCATAAAAGTTGTTATATAGGTGATTATCACTGTATTATTAAATGGTGCCGTAATATACCTTGGTAGGGGATTTATATTGATAAAGGGAGGTTGCTCTTACCCTATATTATCAGTTTCCCCAAGTGATTTGAGTGATGATATACTAAACGGGACCATTTGTTCTATATATGGGGTGTGGATGAGTGATAGCTCTGGTTGGTTTATCCTTTGAGAGTTTCCCATCCTCCCATACGCTGGCACATGCGGTGCTATTTGTTATGTGTGTCTTTTATGTTATTTTAAAGAGGCAGTTTTAAAAGAGATATTATTAAAAGTTACATTTTAGGCGTGATTTACTATTTGGTGGTATTGTGCTAAATACATATTGAAGTTTTCATACCTGGTCCAGTTTGCTAATCTATTTACTTTCATATTACACCGTATAACAACACAGGGATGGGTAGGAAGGGGTTACTAGCTCACACAGGCTCCTGATTGTAGGTCAGAATGCTTTTTTGACCCGACAGGTTCCCTTTAAGGTGAGGCTCTACAGCCAGGTATTGTGTGTTTTAGGATTATATTATTCATCTGTGGATACTGCCTTGCTTATATACTGATTGTGCATTCTATTATTAGTGCTCTGATACTTAATTGGGGATAAGTACAGGATTATTAGGGCTCCCCCCCCATTTCATCCATACTTTTTCTTTTGTCAATCATGTTTTAACCTTTGTTTTTATCAGCCTTATAGGTTTTGTTTAAATAAAAGCCAAGTTTATATATAAATAAATAAGTCCCCCTCCTGGGCGCTTCTTGGTATATATGTATCCCTCTTGGGCGCTTCCTGGTATACATGTCCCCCTCCTGGGCGCTTCCTGGAATATGTCTCCAATCTGGTAAATATGTCTCCATTCTGTCTCGAACACACACACAAAAAAAAAGAAGGGAATTTTGTTTACCGTAAATTCCTTTTCTTTTAGCTCCTATTGGGAGACCCAGACAATTGGGTGTATAGCTTCTGCCTCCGGAGGCCACACAAAGTATTACACTTTAAAAAGTGTAACCCCTCCCCTCTGCCTATACACCCTCCCGTGCATCACGGGCCCATCAGTTTTGGTGCCAAAGCAGGAAGGAGGAAACTTATAAATTGGTCTTAGGTAAATTCAATCCGAAGGATGTTCGGAGAACTGAAACCATGAACCAAAAGAACAATTCAACATGAACAACCTGTGTACACAAAAGAACAAACAGCCCGAAGGGAACAGGGGCGGGTGCTGGGTCTCCCAATAGGAGCTAGAAGAAAAGGAATTTACGGTAAGTAAACAAAATTCCCTTCTTCTTTGTCGCTCCATTGGGAGACCCAGACAATTGGGACGTCCAAAAGCAGTCCCTGGGTGGGTAAAAGAATACCTCGATAAAAAGAGCCGAAACAACGGCCCCCTCTTACAGGTGGGCAACCGCCGCCTGAAGGACTCGCCTACCTAGGCTGGCATCTGCCGAAGCATAGGCATGCACCTGATAGTGTTTCGTGAAAGTGTGCAGACTCGACCAGGTAGCCGCCTGACACACCTGCTGAGCCGTAGCCTGGTGCCGCAATGCCCAGGATGCACCCACGGCTCTGGTAGAATGGGCTTTCAGCCCTGAAGGAATCGGAAGCCCAGAAGAACGGTAGGCTTCAAAAATCGGTTCCTTGATCCACCGAGCCAAGGTTGACTTGGAAGCCTGCGACCCCTTACGCTGGCCAGCGACAAGGACAAAGAGCGCATCAGAGCGGCGCAGTGGCGCCGTGCGAGACACGTAGATCCGGAGTGCTCTCACTAGATCTAACAAATGCAAATCCTTTTCACATTGGTGAATTGGATGAGGGCAAAATGAAGGTAAGGAGATATCCTGATTGAGATGAAAAGTGGACACCACCTTAGGGAGAAAGTCCGGGACCGGACGCAGAACCACCTTATCCTGGTGAAAAACCAGGAAAGGGCCTTTGCATGACAGCGCTGCAAGCTCTGACACTCTACGGAGTGAAGTAACCGCCACTAGAAATGCCACCGTCTGCGAAAGACGTGATAGAGAGACATCCCGCAGCGGCTCAAAAGGTGGTTTTTGAAGAGCCCGTAGAACCATGTTGAGATCCCAGGGTTCCAGCGGACGCTTGTAAGGTGGGACTATGTGGCAAACTCCCTGCAGGAACGTGCGGACCTGCGGAAGCCTGGCTAGACGCTTTTGAAAAAACACGGAAAGCGCCGAGACTTGACCTTTGAGAGAACCGAGAGACAAACCCTTGTCCAATCCCGATTGAAGGAAGGAAAGAAACCTGGGTAAGGCAAACGGCCAGGGGATAAACCCCCTCTCAGAGCACCAGGCTAAGAAGATCCTCCAAGTTCTGTGATAGATCTTGGCTGACGTTGGTTTCCTGGCCTGTCTCATAGTGGCAATGACATCTTGAGACAACCCTGAGGACGCTAAGAGCCAGGACTCAATGGCCACACAGTCAGGTTGAGGGCCGCAGAATTCAGATGGAAAAATGGCCCTTGAGATAGCAAGTCTGGTCGGTCTGGGAGCGCCCACGGTTGCCCCACCGTGAGATGCCACAGATCCGGGTACCACAACCGCCTCGGCCAATCTGGAGTGACGAGGATGGCGCGGCGGCAGTCGGACCTGATCTTGCGCAACACTCTTGGCAGCATTGCCAGAGGAGGGAATACATAAGGCAGTTGAAACTGCGACCAATCCTGAACTAAGGCGTCCGCCGCCAGAGCTCTGTGGTCCTGAGACCGTGCCATGAATGCCGGGACCTTGTTGTTGTGCCGAGACGCCATGAGATCGACGTCCGGCGTTCCCCAGCGGCAACAGATCTCTTGAAACACGTCCGGGTGGAGAGACCATTCCCCCGCGTCCATGCCCTGGCGACTGAGGAAGTCTGCTTCCCAGTTTTCTACGCCCGGAATGTGAACCGCGGAGATGGTGGAGGCTGTGGCCTCCGCCCACAGCAGAATCCGCCGGACTTCTTGGAAGGCTTGGCGACTGCGAGTGCCGCCCTGGTGGTTGATGTACGCAACCGCCGTGGTGTTGTCCGACTGTATGCGGATCTGCCTGCCCTCGAGCCACCGATGGAACGCCTTGAGGGCTAGATACACTGCCCTTATCTCCAGAACATTGATCTGAAGGGAGGACTCTGTCGGAGTCCAGGTTCCCTGAGCCTTGTGGTGGAGAAAAACCGCTCCCCATCCTGACAGGCTCGCGTCCATCGTCACCACAGCCCAGGATGGGGGCAGAAAGGATTTTCCTTTCGACAGAGAAGTGGGGAGAAGCCACCACTGAAGAGAGGTCTTGGCTTCCAGAGACAGAGAGACGTTCCTGTCTAAGGACGTCGGCCTCTTGTCCCATTTGCGGAGAATGTCCCATTGGAGTGGACGCAGATGAAATTGCGCAAATGGAACTGCCTCCATTGCTGCCACCATCTTCCCCAGGAAGTGCATGAGGCGCCTCAAGGGGTGCGACTGGGCCCGAAGAAGGGATTGCACCCCTGTCTGCAGCGACTGCTGTTTGTCCAGCGGCAGCTTGACCATCGCTGAGAGAGTATGAAACTCCATCCCGAGGTACGTCAGTGACTGGGTCGGAGACAATTTTGACTTTGGAAAATTGATGATCCACCCGAACCTCTGGAGAGTCTCCAGAGCAACGGTCAGACTGTGTTGACAAGCCACCCGTGAGGGTGCCTTGACTAGGAGATCGTCTAGGTAAGGGATCACCGAGTGGCCCTGAGAGTGTAGGATCGCTACGACGGATGCCATGACCTTGGTGAAGACCCGTGGGGCTGTCACCAGGCCGAAAGGCAGTGCCACAAACTGAAGGTGTTCGTCCCCGATGGCGAAACGCAGGAAGCATTGATGCTCTTGAGCGATCGGCACATGGAGATAGGCATCTTTGATGTCGATTGATGCTAGGAAGTCTTCTTGGGACATCGAAGCGATGACAGATCGGAGGGATTCCATGCGAAACCGCCTGGTTGTCACATGTCTGTTGAGCAATTTGAGGTCCAAAACGGGACGGAATGATCCGTCCTTTTTTGGTACCACGAACAAGTTGGAGTAAAAACCGCGACCGCGTTCCTGAAGTGGAAGGGGGATCACCACTCCTTCTGTTTTCAGAGTGTCCACCGCCTGAAAAAGCGCAACGGTCCGCTCGGGGGGCGGAGATGTTCTGAAAAAACGAGTCGGAGGACGAGAGCTGAACTCTATCCTGTAACCATGAGACAGAATGTCCCTCACCCATCGGTCTTGGACATGTGGCCACCAGGCGTCGCAAAAGCGGGAGAGCCTGCCACCGACCGAGGATGCGGTTTGGGGCGGCCGAAAGTCATGAGGCCGCCTTGGAGACGGTGCCTCCGGCGGTCTTTGGAGGACGTGACTAAGACCGCCATGCAGAAGAGTTCCTCTGGCTCTTCTGTGGCCTGTTGGACGAGGAGGGTTGGGATCTGGCTGAGGGCCGAAAGGACCGAAACCTCGCTTGAACTTTCCGTTGCTGAGGTCTGTTTGGTTTGGGGTAAGGACGAGTGCTTTCCCTTGGATTGCTTAATAATTTCATCCAATCGCTCGCCAAACAGTCGGTCGCCAGAAAAAGGCAAACCGGTCAAGAACTTTTTGGAAGCAGAGTCTGCCTTCCATTCGCGTAGCCACATGGCCCTGCGGACTGCCACAGAATTGGCGGATGCTACCCCTGTACGGCTAGCCGAGTCCAGGACAGCATTCATGGCGTAGGATGCAAATACTGACGCCTGAGAAGTCAAAGATGTGACTTGTGGCGCAGCGGTACGGGTGACCGCATTAATCTCAGACAGACAAGCTGAGATAGCCTGGAGTGCCCACACAGCTGCAAAGGCTGGGGCAAAAGACGCGCCTATGGCTTCATAGATGGATTTCAGTAGGAGCTCAATCTGCCTGTCCGTGGCATCCTTGAGCGATGCACCGTCAGCCACTGCTACTACGGATCTAGCCGCCAGTCTAGAGACTGGAGGATCTACCTTGGGACACTGAGCCCAACCCTTAACCACGTCAGCGGGGAACGGGTAACATGTGTCATTAAGGCGTTTAGTAAAGCGCTTGTCCGGGAAAGCCCTGTGCTTCTGGACAGCATCTCTAAAGTTAGAGTGATCGAAGAAAGCACTCCGGGTACGTTTAGGAAACCTAAACTGGTGTTTCTCCTGTTGTGAAGCCGAATCCTCTGTAGGCGGAGTTGGGGGAGACAGATCTAGCACCTGGTTGATGGACGCTATAAGGTCATTTACTATGGCGTCCCCTTCAGGTGTATCCAGATTGAGAGCAACGTCAGGGTCAGAGTCCTGAGCTGCGACCTCCGCCTCCTCCTCTAGAGAATCCTCAAGCTGAGACCCCGAACTGCGTGATGAAGTCGGGGAAGATTCTAAGCGAGCCCGCTTAGCTGGTCTGGGACTGCGGTCCGTGCCGGAGTCCTGCACGTAATAACTAGAGGCCACTCCAGGAACACGCTTAGTCGCAGACCGAGAGGGGCCTGGGGGTGATCCCGCAGTGCCCGGGGCCTGTGTAAGGGCCGGTCTGGACTGCAAAACCTCTAGAAACTTAGCAGACCATTTATCCATAGACTGAGTCATGGAATGAGAAAGCGACTCAGAGTTTGTCGGCTAAAACAGCAAACTCTGTCTCTGCCATCTGGACAGGGGGGGCCGGCCGTTCTACCTGGGCCGAGGGACCCCCTAGTGCCTCAGGCTCCGGCTGAGCGAGTGCCACAGGGGCCGAGCATTGCTCACAGTGAGGGTAGGTGGAACCTGCAGGTAACATAGCCGCACAAGAGGTACAGGTAGCAAAATAACCCTGTGCCTTGGCCCCCTTGCTCCTTGTGAACGACATGCTGTTGACTCCCAGGAGCGTGATCACTGAGGGTATATAGCCACAAGTTAACAGTACAGCTGAACCGGAAAAAGTATACAAATATAATGTATCTATATACAGTTCAGCACCCTAGGGGGACCAGCACCGGAAACCGGTGTGGCTTACCAACCGCTCCAGCGGTGTGTGGCCACCAGATTCCCTGCCTCGGGTCTCCCAGAGCTGCAGCCAGAAGTCCTCCACCGGCAGGATGTGTTAAAACATGGCTGTCGGCGTTCACAGGGGAGGAGGGAGCCGTGGGCGTAACTTACAAAAGTGCGGGAATCTGGTGCCCCATATGGATTAGTGAGTGGGGAGGAGGACAGCTATGTGTGCTCCAGCCCTCACTGTCGGCGTCACGCCGACCGTCCCGCCCTTGCCCCTGACTGGCAGGCCCGGGGGCGGGAGTTTAATGTACTAGGCCGCAAAAGCCGGGGACTAAAGTAAAAACCGCGGCCGGCAAGCAGGCACGGTCGGCGCGGTAGTCCCGGACAAAAAAACAACACTGCAGGCGCTGCAGCGTCTGAGGCCCAGGTGCTCCATGCACCGTCCCAAAGGGGACACCGAGTACCTGTAGTTGCAGGGCCTTGTCCCTGACGATACTCAGTCTCCTGTCCGGCAGATACCACCAGGGGCTGCGGAGGGAGCCCGGTCCCAGTGCCTGGATGACCGGTTAGGATCCCACTTCACCCAGAGCCCCTAAGGGATGGGGAAGGAAAACGGCATGTGGCTCCTGCCTTTGTACCCGCAATGGGTACCTCAACCTTAACAACACCGCCGACTCAGTGGGGTGAGAAGGGAGCATGCCGGGGGCCCTTAGGGGCCCTCTTTTCTTCCATCCGAAATAGTCAGCAGCTGCTGCTGACTAAAATGTGGAGCATTGTGTGCATGTGTGCCTCCTTCAACACAAAGCATGAAAACTGATGGGCCCGTGAAGCACGGGAGGGTGTATAGGCAGAGGGGAGGGGTTACACTTTTTAAAGTGTAATACTTTGTGTGGCCTCCGGAGGCAGAAGCTATACACCCAATTGTCTGGGTCTCCCAATGGAGCGACAAAGAAAAAATAATTTTACTCACACTCTGGCTCCCACGTCACGAGGAATCCTTTTTGGGCCTCAGACACAATCAGCTGACGCAGGGGCTGGGGTCAGTGGGTCCCATCCCCACTCACTGCGATTGTCTCACTAGTCTTCATCTCCTTCATGGAGCGCTTACCATTCCCCGCCGGCTGCCTAGTCCTCACCTCCATGGCTCTGCGCTACCCGCAACAGTGTAATGAAGTCAAGGAGAAAAATTGTATGAAAAATACCCCGACTATAAATAAATTTGTTACAGCTCAGTTTTTGTGGTGTTTTTTGTCTATTTGCTTTATTGCAAGATGGGGGTGCAGCCCTCCTTATACTGAGGCTTAACAACTAACTGCTTCCCACTTTGCTGTGTATTTAATCTGGGACCCAGCTGACTACTTGTTACCATTCATATTGGAGTTTTTGATAGACAAGTCAGGTATGTACAGTGGAACCTTGCTTAACGAGAACAATCCGTTCTGAGAGTGTGCTTGTTAACCAAGTTACTCGTTCAGCAAAGCAAGATTTCCCATAGGAAATCATTGCAATGCAGACAATTCGTTCCACAACTTGTTAAATGTCCAATCCTGGTGCCCTATTCTGTCAACACACACACACACACACACTATATGCTCACCTTACCTTCCATCGCCGGCCTCCTGGGACTTGCTGTTCTCTGGTGCGGGCCGTGTATCGTGTTACCATTACGACGAGGGAGAAACTTCCTGCCAGAGCACTGACATCAAAGGCAGAGCCGCTTGCCTCTGATTGGCCAGCGCGCTGCCTTTGAGTAGCGGTGACAGGAACCAGGAAGTTCCTGCTTCGTCGCTATGGATGCAGATGCCTGGAGTGGAGCGGCGCACTACAGGACCAAGGAGACAGGCGATGAAACGGAAGGTACACATATATGCTCCACCGCCGGCCTCATGGTACTTGTAGTTCACCACGAGCACGTCGCGATGTACCCGGGAACTACAAGAACCATGAGACCGGCGGTGGAACAGAAGGTAAGGTGAGCATAATACTGTATGTGTGTGCGTGCGTGTGTTTGTGCGTACACGTGTGTGTTTGTGTGGACTGCAAGTGCGGGTCAGAGCGCGGTGGATGGACGAAACCGGAAGTGTCTGAGGTGAGGATTTTGCTCGTACAGCAAAGCTTTCTCGTAAAGCAGGTTACAAATTTACAGAAAGCTTTGCTTGTTAAGCGAAATTCTCGTTAAGTGGGTTACTGGTTAAGCGAGGTACCACTGTATAATGGTTTTAACTTTAGTTGGTTAGGGACTGTCCCAGATGGGTACACCGTGACGAGGTGGGACAGCTTCTTACCTTTTTGGAAAAATGTATATACTAAGTACCCTGTTATTAAGCACTTGCAATTTATTTATAGTCGGGGTATTTTTCATACAATTTTTCTCCTTGTTTTTTTTTCTAGTCTTGAGGCTGCAATTCACATGCTTGTAATGTTGCATGTTTATTGAACATTTGTTACAGCTCAGTTTTTTGGTGTTTAGTGTAATGAAGTCGCAGCGTGATGACCTAATCACGCTGCTGCACGCTGGATCGTGGGATGATGCACCATGCTCTGCACCACTGCCCATAGCACCACCACATGGATAATTTGCATGTGATGCACCTGAAGGACATCGCATACAAACTATCCATTTGGTAGTGCCCACTAAGCTATAGTGACAGAAGTGACACGGCCAGCCCCACCTGGGGCCAGTTTTTGTTTCAATACACTTTTGATTTTAGACATTGAAACAAAATACTAGTAATAGTTTTATAGGATAATGTGTTGCTACAAATGCAAATGTGTTTGGTTTTTGGGCTTTATTTTTTAGAATATTTTGTAGTCCTATTAGGGGACTTAAAGGGAATCTGTCAGGTGCAATATGCACCCAGAACCACAAGTAGTTCTGTGTTATTAGTAATCCCTTCCTAGCTGTCCCTGTATACACTAGCAAAAATAAACAGATCTTTAGAAAAAGTATTTCTAAAGATAGTTTCTTATATGCTAATGAGGCCAGCGACTAGTCGCAAGGGCATTACTTCCCTTGGCTGGTCGGCCCACATAGCATGTTATCATGCCACTGTGAGCACACCAACATGCTAATGAATGCGCAGCGACAAGCACATACCTCACTGTTCATGGCAGCCGGAGGAGTAAGGATGCGCACTGGGCATGATACGGAGTCCCCAGGACTTATGGTCATGCGCAATATACCTCACTGAAGCCGGGAAGCTTACACCCAGCATCAGTTTAGTGCGCATGATCGGATATCCAGGGGACGCCAGATCATGCCCAGTGTGTATCCATCCTCAGCTGGCCGCCATCAAGAGTGAAGTATGTGCGGCGTCAGTGCGCATTCATTAGCATGTTCGTACGCCCACAGGGGCGTGCTAGCATGCTATGGGGGCCAACCAGCCAAGGGAAGTAACAACCTTGCAACTAGTTGCTGGCCTCATTAGTATATAATATACGATCTTTAGAAATACATTTTTTAAAGATCTCCATCTATGCTACTGTATACAGGGACTGTTAGGCAGAGATTACTAATATGCACCCAGAACTGCTCGTGGTTTTGGGTGCATATTGCAACTGACAGGTTCCCTTTAAACATGGAAACCTTTGGTCGTTTATATAATAAACTGATTTTTGTGTACTCACCGTAAAATCGTTCTCTCTTAGCCATCATTGGGGGACACAGGACCATGGGTGTTATGCTGCTTATCCATAGGAGGACACTAAGTAGATGCAAAAGCAGTATACACCCCCTGGCCGGGCCAGGCAACCTCAGTTTTAGTACACAAGCAGTAGGAGAAAAAGCCAGTAAAACTTACCTCAACAGAGGAACATGAGAAAAAAAGTCATAACCAAATAAGATACTGGGAGAACCAAGGCCCAACAGGGTGGGTGCTGTGTCCCCCAATGATGGCTAAGAGAAAACTATTTTACAGTGAGTACACAAAAATCTGTTTTTCTCTGACGCCTCATTGGGGGACACAGGACCATGGGACGTCCTAAAGCAGTCCATGGGTGGGAAAAATAAAAACAAGACAATGCAACCCAAGGACTAGGAACCAGTCCCAGACAGCCTGGAGCACCTACTGAGAGAGGTGCTCTACTGCCATTTGCAGAATTGTCCTACCCAGATTTGCCTCAGCTGAAACCTGGGCATGGACTCTGTAATGCTTTGAAAACGTATGTAGGCTAGACCACGAAGTGCCAACTGCTCGCGTGGAATGAGCCCGAAGTCCACTAGGAATGGGCTTGAGTTGCAAGCGGTAGACTTCCTGGATCGCAGAGCAAATCCAGCGAGCCAGAGTCGCCTTTGAAGTTGCCTGTCCCTTCTTAGGCCCCTCAGGAATGACGATCAAAGAGTCAGTTTTCCTAAAAGGGGCTGTCCTGGATATGTAATATCTGAGAGGTCTAACGAATGCACAGACCTTTCCACCCTATGAACTGGGTGTGGACAAAAGGAAGGCAGAACAATGTCCTCGTTCAAATGAAACTGGGTAGGAACCTTTGGACGAAAACCTGGAAAAGGGCGCAGAACCACCTTGTCCTGGTGAAAAATCAGAAAAGGCTCGCGGCAAGAGAGTGCTGCTGGCTCCGAAACCCGTCTGATGGACGTAATTGCCACCAGGAACGTTACCTTCCAGGACAGAAAAGCAAGGGAGGATTCCTTGAGAGGTTCAAAGGGGGACCTCCGGGGACCGTCCAGAACGAGATTGAGGTCCCATGGTTCCAGCGGCCGTTTGTACGGGGGAACTAGATGGGAAACGCCCTGGAGGAAGGTCTTGACCTGCGTTTTTTGAGCCAGGCGGCATTGGTAGAAGATTGAGAGCGCTGAGACCTGCCCTTTAAGGGAACAGAGCCAACCTGCAGAAAATCGAGAATTCTGGGGATGGCCAGAGGCATAGGCTGGACGTTAGTTTCCCTGCACCATGAAAGGAAGATTTTCCACGTACGGTGGTAAATGCGGGATGAAGCAGGCATTCGGGCGCTGATCATGGTGGAGTTAACCGCGGGGGAGAATCCTGGTCTTGTTAATACCCAGGTCTCAATGGCGATGCCGTCAGCTTCAGGGCTCTGAAGTTCTGATGGGAAATGGGCCCATGTGTCAGCAAGTCTGGGATGTCTGGAAGGCGCCACGGTACGTCTACGAGCATTTGTACTAATTCGGCGTACCAAGCGCGCCTGGGCCAGTCCGCTGCTATCAGTATCACCGGGACTCCCCTGCCTTGATTTTCCTGATTACCCGCGGCAGCAGAGGTAGGGGTGGAAATATGTAAGGCAGGCGGAAGTGAGCCAGGAGCAGACTAGAGCATCCGCGCCGATGGACTGCGGATCGCGTGACCTGGCTATGAACGCGGGTACCTTTGCGTTCAACCTTGAGGCCATTAGATCCACGTCTGGTGTACCCCAGCGAGTGCAGATGTGTAGGAACACTTCTGGGTGGAGAGAGCACTCTCCGGCGGCCAGGCCTTAGCGACTTAGAAGTCTGCTGCCCAGTTCTCTACTCCCGGTATGTGTACCGCTGATATCACTGACCCTGTCCATTCGGCCCAGCTGAGGATCCTGTGGGCCTCGAGATAAGCTGCTTTGCTGCAGGTATACCTCTTGGCGATTGATGTAGGTTACAGCTGTCGCATTGTCCGATTGGACTCGAATCTGATGACCCACTTGAAGAGGGCAGAATGCCCTGAGCGCGAGGAAGATTGCGCAGATTTCCAGGATGTTTATGGGTAGGGAAGACTCCTGGGGCGTCCAACGTCTTTGAGCAGTGTGGTGCCGGTACACTGCTCCCCAGCCTAGGAGGCTGGCGTCCGTGGTCAGGACCAGCCAGTTCGCTGGGAGAAAAAGATCTCCCCTTCGATAGGGAGGAGGACCGAAGCCACTAGCGGAGTACGTACCTGACTGAAGGCGTCAGGTGAAGATGTCTGTCCGGGGAGAAGGGGCTCTTGTCCCAGGCCGCTAGAAGGGCTAGCTGCAGTGGGCGGAGGTGCAGTTGAGCAAAGGGTACTGCTTCAATAGCCGCCACCATCCTGCCGAGCATCATCATGCTTAATCGATTGGAGCGATACGGAGGACGTAGAAGGCAGCGTACCGCTCGTTGAAGAGCGATCGCCTTGTCCAGGGAGAGATAGATCAAGCCCCGACGGGTGTCCAGGGACATGCCCAGGAAGGTGATGGATCGTGATGGGATCGGGGATGATTTGTCCAGATTCACTAGCCACCCTAAGCGGGATAGGGTGTCCACAGTGATCTGTACGCTGGTTGAGCAGTTGCGGAAGGAGGGGGCCTTGATGACTAAGGCGAGGAATTCCCCTTCAACCATGGATGCAATAATGGACCTTAGGGACTCCATTCTGAATCTCTGTACGTGCACATGTTTGTTCAGATGTTTGAGGTCCAGGATGGGTCGAACTGACCCATCCTTTTTGGGGACCACAAACAGGTTGGAATAAAAACCCCTGAACTTCACGTCGTCCGGGACAGGTATCATCACTCCTGCTGTTTAGAGCGAGTGGATTGCTGAGAAAAAAAAAAAAAAACAACAACAACTTTGCGTAGTTTTCGAGTCTTTGGGGGGGTTTGAGAGAAAGGACCGACTCGGGGGTCGGGTCCTAGTAACCGGAAGACACAAGGTCTCGCACCCATTTGTCATCTGAGGCGGCAGCCCAGATGTGTTGAAAAGAGCCACAGTCGACCTCCTACAATGAGTGTCTCTTCCGGGGCGCCGAAGGGGTCATGAGGGGAGAAAACGTCGTGGACGAGACGAGTCTCCCTAGTCCTGGACTGTTTCGGTCTAGGCTGCCATGACTAAGTGGGTTTCGAGGAGAGCTGAGAAGGTCGGTCCCTGCGTAGTCCGCGGCTGGCGGCGGGGACAGCACGGGATGTCGACCAACCAATGAGTTCCGAAGGAGCAGAACGAGGACTGTGGACGTCTGGTGAAGGTCGTCCTTGACTTCAGCTGGAGGAAGGAGGTACTCTTTCCTCCCGTGGCGTCAGAAAAGAGCTTGTCCAGACGTTCGCCAAACAATCGGTCTGGAAAAAAGGGAAGGCCCGTGAGAGACTTCTTGGAGAGTCCGCTCGCCATTGTCAGAGCCAGAGAGCTCTACGGATGGCTATGGTATTTGAGGCGGCAAACGCTGCGCAGGTAGCAGCGTCCATGGAGGCCTGCATGAGGTACTCCGCCGCAGCAGCAATTTTGAGCTGTTACCTCTGTGAAGGTATGAGGGAACTGGGATTCCTCAAGCGAAGTGTTAAGGGATTCTGCCCAGACAGAGATCGCCTTTGCGACCCACACAGAGGCAAAGGAGGGCGAGAGGGAGGAACCCGCAGCCTCAAAAAGCAGAGCGGGCGAGGTTCTCCACCTGTCTGTCGGGTCCTTGATGGAGGAACCATCGGGTAAAGACAGGAGCGTCTTTGTGGCAAGGCGGGAGACCGGGAGGGGGGGGGGGGCGACCGAGGGCGGATCGGCCCAGCCCTTAGGGGCAGGTGAGGCAAAAGGGTACCGGGACTCCATGAGTTTTCGGTTACCGAAGCGCCTGTCAGGCTTCTCCCTTTGCTTTGTGAGGATATCCTGAAACTCTGGGTGATCAGCGAAAACCTTTTGGGGTTTCCTTGCCCTCTTAAGGAGACCACATGGTCAGTGGTATTGGATGGGGGATCCTCCACATGCAGAGTTTGGTTGATTGCTGCTATAAGGGAGTCTATTGCAGTTTGATCATCTGGGGAGGATGAAACCAAGGAATCCTCCTGGTACAAACAGCATTCTCCCTCCTCCAGCTCTTCAGAAGCCATTGAGCATGTGGGAGAGCCTGCCCTGTGTGCTCCCGAGGGAGAGTCATGGGGGCCATGAGAGGGTGCTGGAGACACCCGGACGGCTCTTTTCCTGATCCCTGCAACCGGTGAAGCATGTGCCCGGATTACCAGAGAAGGATCCTCCATAGGGGTATCCTCAGGCTGCGTTCCGTCCAGGGGCCCAGAAGGGTCTGGAGGACGACATTGCAAAGCCAGAACCAGGTTCTGTGACAGTTTTTCCATGGATTGTGACAGAAACTGTGCCCATTCCGGTGGGCTGGGAGCCCTAGGCTCAGGGCTGACGGTTGCGGCGGGGGGGTCTTGGGGGGCTATAGGGGCACAGGAACCACAGAGAGAAGAGGTGTGTTTACGTGGTAACTCAGCGTGGCAGGCAGTGCAGGCTGAATAGTAGACTATGTGAGCCTTAGCGCTCTTAGTGCCCTTAGAATTCTGCATGTTCCTAATAGGAGTATGCCAGGAGGGGAGCAATGGTCAGCAGAGCTACCAGTGAAGCAAGTACCTCACCAGAATCAGCCGATGGCCCTGCGTCCTCAGGAAGGAGTAAGCTCTGATTTGAGCTGTTACCTCTGTGTGGAGATCTTCGCACACTTTTTGGGGGGGGGGGGGGGGGGGGGGGGGGGACACGGGGCTCAGTGGGTGCTCTCGTCCACTAAAACCCGCCGCCTTTAGAAAGACAGTGTGGCTCAGGGCTCATCCCAACTGAACGTCGGCCTCCTTAACCGTGGGCGTAACACTACTCAGACAACACAGGGTGAGGGAACCACAATAATTAGACTTTATTGGATCCCCAAACAATTAACGGCACATAACACATAACCAGCAACACACACAAATGTAACACGCAACAGAGTCTCACCCTTACGCTGGCTCACCAGGGATTAGAATGTCCATGCCTCACAGGTTCCAGGGCTACTTACTCCACTCCGGCAGCACCCCGCTTGCGGCGGGCACCCACCGTGACTGGAATAACGCCAGATTTAGGAAGCTGGCTGAGGTCTGCAAAGTCTGTAACCGGTGACTGAACTGTCCCAACCTGAGTGTCCTCCTTAGGTAGTCCTGGTATGATGTTACAATCCTGGCAGCCGGAGTCGAAATCCCTAGGCTGTGGATATGGTCTCCAACCGGAACCGGAGTCCCTAGATTGAAGCCATAAGATATCCTGATCCTCTAGTCAGCTCCAAAGAGCTTAGACTGGATCCATCAGCATCCATCAACAACCTGGTGGCTTAAAGAAGTCCCTTTTATAGCCACAGCCTTCCACTTAGATACACTGAGTCCTCATCGATTGGTTGGACAAGAGCGCCTCTCGCATTGGATGAATCTCAAGCTGCATGGACAATGTTCATCCAAATGATGTCTACAGAAAGACTGAAGATATCTACATGGAGTCTGCAAGTCACAGACTGAACAATGGCTACTAAGATAATCACATTAGCAATACACAACTACAATACAATGGTTACTGGAAAAGTCTGGAGAACAATACCTCTGGCTTTCAGTGGCCAACACAATTACATTGAGTCAACAAGAGTCTTGTAAAAACAATGAGGGACTTCTCCCCCGTCTATAGACAATCTATCATGCTGTCTGGCTGAATTTTAAGAAACTTTAACCCATGAGAGTCCATGTCGTCACAGGGGGCTTAGCGCTAAAAGAGCGCCAAGAATAAGTCAGTGTGCCCCTCTGCTGTCGGTAGCAAAAAAACGGCGGGCAGGGAGCTTCTGTGACATCCCCCTCCAGTCAGCACACAGCTTGTCACCGAAGAATAATCTCTGCCAGCTTTCTGCAATCAGACCACGCAGCAAATAAACAGTGTGAGTTCCTGAGCTCTGGGCCCTCCCCCCCACCACCGGTAAATTATCTGTGCAGATTCTCTGCAAACAGCGAGGGACCCCCCCCCCCCCCCTCCAGCCAGCACGCAGCTAGGGTACGAATTAACACTGTGTTCAGGATCCCTAGGTTCTCCTCCTTGCAATCAGCAAGGGACTTTCGACACAGTCTTTTCTCCCTTTGTCTGGGAAACCAGTCAGGGGGGATCTCACCTTAAACACTGCTTCAGTCCAGGCAGTGGGAATAGCAGACTCAGCCTGCTGTATCCGGTCACACAGTGCAATCAATGTTCAACTCAGAGCCTGCAAAGAGGGGCTGAGGAATTGTGCTTCTGCCCTGGGCTCTGGAAAATCGGTGTCTGTGGGACAGTCGTCCAGTGAGATGCAGCCCAGGATCCAGCGTCGCAGGAGGGGGTACGTGGAGACAACACTCCGCGTTCCCGCCCGTTGATGATTTTGGGAGATCGGTCCCAAAAGGAAACAGTCGCCCTCAAAAAATAACAAAACCTTGGAAGATGTGCCTCCTACAGAAACTAAGCTAAAACTGAGCTTGCTTGGCCCAGCCAGGGGGTGTATACTGCAGAGGAGGAGCTATGCTTTTGCATCTACTTAGTGTCCTCCTATGGATAGGCAGCATAACACCCATGGTCCTGTGTCCCCCAATGAGGAGTCAGAGAAAAACTGGTTTACATAAGTAGTAAAAATTATTATATCAACTGTCAGGATATGTTAGTCAGGATTTAACGAGGTGGTCCACTACAAAGCATAGTGGCCACTTCGGAATAAAGCTGTGACAGAAAGCATTTTCTACATGCCTTCTGTTGTCCTTTCGGCATTTGCATGGCGCTATCGCTGTACACTCATCTCCCATCACTTGACCCGGGCTGCAGTGACCTCTGATATCCAGTGATGTCACATCAACTTCCAGAATTGTAAGTTGACCCGGCAACACCGAGGCGGGAGCCAGTCTCCCTGAATGACTGGGCTGTGAGAGTAGTTTCACCGCACTTCACAGCCCAGCATCGCTTGTGCTTGCGGCGCTCTTTGATGAAGGAGAGAACGCGCGAGATGATTGACTGGGTTGTGGATGGAGTTTCACCGCACGTCACAGCATCTCAGGGAAACTGGGTCCCGCCTCTTTGATGCCCTGTCAACTTCCAGTTCAGAAAGTTGACGTGACATCACTGGACATCAGGAGTCACGTGACGGGAGATGAGCGGACAGCGATAGCACCACTCACAAATGGAATGGACAACAGAAGGTATTTAGAAAAAGCCTTCTGTCATCTTTACACAGATGTAGCCACTTTGCTTTATAGTGGACCACCTCTTTAACAAGTATCATTTATAGGCCTTCGGTTGCTGCAGAACCCAATGGCTGGGGATGAAAAGGGTAGGGTGAATGGACTAAGAGAGGGAATAAATATATCTTGAATTCCTCAGATAGGCAAATTCAACTGGCTACAGCATCCGAGTACACCGCTAGCTCAGGTCCAGCAGTTGCAGGAGCAGCTCCCTCTGCAGAAGCCACACTAAATTTCTGCGTCGATGTCCCTGGGGAGTACATAAGTCTTGATGTGGTAAGGTGCACCCCCATCAGGACATACACACATTTCCTTTTATGCAAAAGGTGAAATCTGAAAACAATGTTAATGTACATTTTCAAAATCCGCATCTATATATGTGGTGTACAGTGCCTACAAGTAGTATTCAACCCCCTGCAGATTTAGCAGGTTTGATAAGATGCAAATAAGTTAGAGCCTGCAAACTTCAAACAAGAGCAGGATTTATTAACAGATGCATAAATCTTACAAAACCAACAAGTTATGTTGCTCAGTTAAATTTTAATAAATTTTCAACATAAAAGTGTGGGTCAACCCCTAGGTTTAATATTTTGTGGAATAACCCTTGTTTGCAATTACAGCTAATAATCGTCTTTTATAAGACCTGATCAGGCCGGCACAGGTCTCTGGAGTTATCTTGGCTCACTCCTCCATGCAGATCTTCTCCAAGTTATCTAGGTTCTTTGGGTGTCTCATGTGGACTTTAATCTTGAGCTCCTTCCACAAGTTTTCAATTGGGTTAAGGTCAGGAGACTGACTAGGCCACTGCAGCACCTTGATTTTTTCCCTCTTGAACCAGGCCTTGGTTTTCTTGGCTGTGTGCTTTGGGTCGTTGTCTTGTTCGAAGATGAAATGACAACCCATCTTAAGATCCTTGATGGAGGAGCGGAGGTTCTTGGCCAAAATCTCCAGGTAGGCCGTGCTATCCATCTTCCCATGGATGCGGACCAGATGGCCAGGCCCCTTGGCTGAGAAACAGCCCCACAGCATGATGCTGCCACCACCATGCTTGACTGTAGGGATGGTATTCTTGGGGTCGTATGCAGTGCCATCCAGTCTCCAAACGTCACGTGTGTGGTTGGCACCAAAGATCTCGATCTTGGTCTCATCAGACCAGAGAACCTTGAACCAGTCTGTCTCAGAGTCCTCCAAGTGATCATGAGCAAACTGTAGACGAGCCTTGACATGACGCTTTGAAAGTAAAGGTACCTTACGGGCTCGTCTGGAACGGAGACCATTGCGGTGGAGTACGTTACTTATGGTATTGACTGAAACCAATGTCCCCACTGCCATGAGATCTTCCCGGAGCTCCTTCCTTGTTGTCCTTGGGTTAGCCTTGACTCTTCGGACAAGCCTGGCCTCGGCACGGGTGGAAACTTTCAAAGGCTGTCCTGGGCGTGGAAGGCTAACAGTAGTTCCATAAGCCTTCCACTTCCGGATGATGCTCCCAACAGTGGAGACAGGTAGGCCCAACTCCTTGGAAAGGGTTTTGTACCCCTTGCCAGCCTTGTGACCCTCCACGATCTTGTCTCTGATGGCCTTGGAATGCTCCTTTGTCTTTCCCATGTTGACCAAGTATGAGTGCTGTTCACAAGTTTGGGGAGGGTCTTAGTCAGAAAAGGATGGTAAAAGATAATTAATCCAAACATGTGAAGCTCATTGTTCTTTGTGCCTGAAATACTTCTTAATACTTTAGGGGAACCAAACAGAATTCTTGTGGTTTGAGGGGTTGAATAATAAATGACCCTCTGAATAAACTTTTCACAATTAAAAAATAAAATAAAAAAAGAAATAACATTCTTTTTTGCTGCAGTGCATTTCACACTTCCAGGCTGATCTACAGTCCAAATGTCACAATGCCAAGTTAATTCCGAATGTGTAAACCTGCTAAATCTGCAGGGGGTTGAATACTACTTGTAGGCACTGTATATCCATACCAACCAGTCTGTTTTAATAGTAAATACTGTGAATGTCATTTTGCAAGATGACATTTTACCATTTTAAATATCTAGCCTATATAAGCAATTGTAATAGCAGAAAATAAACGTTTTACATACTCTAACAAAATGTTATTTATCTCTTGAGTGAAGAACTTCTTCCGACCTTCTTCATCAAACATTTTGGCAGCCTAAGAGAAAATAGTGACAACGATGAAATATACATAAAGACACATCAGCACACAATTCAGTGTCTTCTGAACTTACCGCCCTCAGGTCTTCAATTCTCTTTTCCAGCTGAAGTGGAAGCCCCTCGGGAAGAGGTGGAACTTGTTTTGTAGTCGGCACCAGGGCTGAATTGCTTGGCTGCACCATATTGCCATTCTCACCCGGATCTGAAGCAGCAGGACTTTCATTGGATGCAGAGTCCAAAAGTTTATCGAGGTCAAAATCCCCAAACATTTCAAGTGCACACTCTGCCTCCTGCAAAAGCTCTCGCTCACTGCTACCGCCAAAGAGAGCAAGGACTGGGTCATTGCCGAGTGTCAGATCTGCCAAATCGTTGGAAACTGGAGCCACGTTGGGCTTTGTAGGGACAGGTACTACAGTTAAAGTTGATGGGTTTGGTTTATTGTCATTTTTTCGCATTGCATCTTTCTCCTTCTGAAATTTCTGAAGCATTGCAGCTAGAGCCATGGAATCTTTGTACAGTTTCTTCTTCTTTTTGTCAGGTTTATGGGCATTAAAGGCAACAACCCTAAAAGTAAACAAATAGTATATTAAAATCCTACAAGTACCAATACCTTACATACAGCTATGCTGCAAATCTATAGCAGAATTGTACTCTGGTAAAAGTTAGAGGATTATGAGAAATTATAACATTTTGCCTAAAGGGAATCCATCATATGATTAATCCTACCCAAACCAGCGGCAGCAAGAAATCAGAGCCTGGTGGCATGAATGCAGCAAGGTATATTTTTGCTTTAAACTTCTGGTGCTTAAAAAAAAAATATATAGTTAGAGAAACGCTAGAAAAAGTCAGTCAGTGGTGGATTAGTGATAACAAGTAGTAAAGTGCTCTATACTGGAGTCTAGCAGGTTGCACTCTCAACTTGAGTAACGCGTATAATGGAAGTCAATTATTGGGTAGTCCGGCTCGCCACCCACTTACAGTCCGCCATAAACAGAGCATTTCAGGGTAAGCAGTTTTTTTGTTTTTTTTGTTAAACACTGTATCAAACACACTTTTACACCCAGTGAGAAACATTCATAGACTGCATGTGGCTCGCAATGGAGTGCCGGCTTCGCCATTCACTGAAGCGAGCCAGCTCGGTGTTGGATTGTTCAAGAGCGACACATCCAAGCATCTGCTATATTTGGCCAAGTACAGAGTGTACCCAAGCACCCCGATGCTCGATTGAGCAGTGGCGAGCATTAGACCTTGCTAGTCTCTTCTCTGGCTATGATAAATGCCAAGCTTCTTTCAGCGCAGCTCCAATTAATAGATATCCAACGTAACAGACCCGTCATTCATCTGGAGAAGCGCTAGGAGAAGCCGGACATGGTGGTGCTGGATTAGTCTGGTCTCTAAGTATGGTTCCTGGCTGCATCTTCTAGCTGTAATTTTTTTGAAACACTAGATCGTTTCAGCATAAAATATACCAGGCTGCAATCATCTCACCAGCCTCTGATCAGCATTAATTGTGCGAATAGTTCCCTTCAAATATAAAGTCATTAGGATATCAAATTATTTCTGTCAGTAATGAAGAAACATCAATTTTTTAGATTACCAGAGTGAGTGCAAAAATTGGCACAAGTCTTTTCTCTGGGAGGTACCTGATAAAATCTAAAATAAATATTTTTATATAGCACTAACATATTCAGCAGCGCTTTACATAAATCAGGAACACTATCCCCATTGGGGATCACAATCTAAATTCCCTATCTGTATGTTTTTGGAGTGTGGGAGGAAACCGGAGAACCAGGAGGAAACCCACGCAAACACGGGGAGAGAACATACAAACTCCTTGAAGATGTTGTCCTTGGTGGGATTCGAACCCAGGACCCCAGCGCTGCAAAGCTGCAGTGCTAACCACTGAGCCACCGTGCCGTGATGGGAGAGGTGTAGATTCCATAGACCTATTTAAGGGTTAAAAGCAATCAAATAAGACTGGTGGTGTTTACAGGCTCTCCGTAAAAAGAACACAAAAAATGGCATAATGAATAACTTCCTAAAAAAGTGTTTAAATTAGTACAGTACACCCTGACTACGAGGGGCTGCTGATAAGTCTTTGTGATGATGCGAATAAGGACTATGGGGAGCCTGGGCATCATTGGATATCAGAGAGATCAGAGCATAACGGTGTTCCCTTGAAAATGTCTGAGATAAGTACTTTCTTTATACATTTACTTGGCGTTATACATCATTAACCTGTTTACCCTTGATTGAATAGGAAGAGAGTTTTAGGGACAGCAATCAAGGGATAGTCGCCGAGGAATGGGGGCACCAATCTACCTTTAGGGTGCGTCAGGGTGGATTGATTTAAATCACGCCGATTTAAATCATGATTTAAATCACGATTTAAATCAAAAGATTTTTTTCTATTTAAATCGGATCGATTTAAATCATGATTTTAATCATGATTTAAATCACTGATTTAAATCAAAAGGTTTTTTTTTAATATAAATCACGATTAAAATGAGAAGTGAGAGCAGTGTGCATGTGCGCCCATAGTTACACGGACGAAACTAGGGGCAACGATCTATCGCCAGGGTGAGGGGGGGACCCCCAAAGTAAGTAAAAATCTTTTTTGTTTTACTATATGGCAATAGGTAGGTGTTTAAAAGCAGCATGTCTTAATTGTATAAACTATTAATAGCCTCCACATTTTGTTCATACTGCCCCTTTAATTCCACACTTCTAGCTTGGTTTCAGTTTTGGTTTAGTTTCTTTTTCCCTGCATTCAGTTGACATGCCCAAACTTGTTGGATAGTCAGCAGTACTTGGCTCAGGCTGTAGTAACATCAGCAGTGCTTGGCTCAGGCTGTAGTAACAATCAAACTTCATAAGTGATCTGTGTGAGCCATGGCAGCAGGTCGTAAGAGAGACCCTATTTGGGTTCATTTTGTTGAGATGCCAGCAGCAGATCTTGGAAAGAAAGGTGCAAGAGCAAAGTGCAAATACTGTCAAAAGGATATCCAAGGACTTGTTTGCCGTTTGAAATCACATTATGAAAACTGCAACCAGAAGGGAAATGAAGATGTTGATAGTGATACAACTAATGTCAATGAACCCCCACAGCTTCTTATGCACCAGGAGCCTAGTACTAGTGGTAAGTCTGGCAATTAATTTACAACCTATTTTTTTAACAGACATTTTACTGGGATGGTTAAAGTCTATGAAAAGAAAAATTTCTAGCACTGGTAGTTCTGGAGTATAGAATTTAAATTTATGTTAAGGCAATATTTCACAGAAAATTAACGCTAAAGGACATGTGCACCTTTATTTTTTTAAGGTGCACATGTCCCCCCCCGCAGCGCTCTTACCTCCGATCCCCGCAGCGCTGAGATCCGTGGCTTCGTTTTGACCGTCCGCCTCCCGTCCTCCGGTTGCGGCCTACTCGCAGTGATCCAGCGGCGTGACGTCAGCGGGCCGCACGCTCCATTGAAATGAATGGAGGCGCGCTCGCGGACGGGCAGAACGAAGCCACGGATCCCCGCAGCGCTGACATCGGAGGTAAGAGAGCTGCGGGGGGAGGACATGTGCACACTGTGACTGGCTGCACCTTAAAAAATAAAGGTGCACATGTCCTTTAAGTAAAAATAAAGTGTGTATACGCTTTTTTTTTTTTTATTGTAGGCTGCAATTCACTTTTGAAGTCTGCCAAATTGACCATTTTAAAAAAAAAACATTTTTAAAACTTTTGTGACATAATTTTTTTCAGTTGCTGAGGCTCTGATATTAGTTACCAGTATTACAGCAACCTCACCGGAAAACTTGAGTAGCATAACTTTTGAGACAGCCCTTATAGGACGAGGACCATTACATTGTTCAAAAAGTTTGTTTCAATATTTTCGTTATATTTCTTCAAATACGCAGTCGATTTATATTTTTAATTTCTGTGCTTTCAGGGTCAAATATGGCTTGTGCTGCACGTGACAATCAATATCTGGGTACAACTTCAACAAAGCAGCCCAAAAAAAAAACTTTGCGTGCAACAAAGTGTAGAAAAATTCATCTTAAAGACTACGACGAGCCAGAAAGAACATTTTGATGAATTAATTGCTAAATTCATATTTTCAACCAATTCTTCTTTCCGACTAGTTGAGCACCCATTGTTTGTACAAATGATCGAAGGAATTAGACCAGGCTACAAACCACCAAGTAGATTTGATATCTCCGGAAAACATCTTCAGGCTGTATACGACATAGAAAGAGCGGCTTGTACAAAATATTTGAAAGACAAGGTTGTTAACATGAGCTTGGATGGTTGGAGCAACATCCACAACGACCCCATAATTTGCACTTGTGTCACAACAGAAGATGGTGAAACTTACCTTACAGACACAATCGACACATCTGGAAATTCACATACTGCTGAATATTTACTTGAAATTGCTAAGAACTCAATTCACCAATGCCAAGAACAGTTTGGATGTAAAGTAAGGAGCTTAGTTACTGATAACGCAAGCAATGTGGCAAAAATGCGAGCGGAACTGGCACAGGATGACACAAATGTCATTACATACGGTTGTTCTGCCCATTTGTTGCATCTTTTGGCAAAAGACCTGCATATTTTGGGTGTCAAGGAACATGTTGTAGAAATTGTTAAATATTTCCGCAATAATCATTTTGCACATGCAACCTACAAGGAAATGGGAGGACTGAAGTTGGTTCTACCACAAGATGTTAGATGGAATACCTTGGCTGACTGCTTGGAACTGTTTATTAACAACTGGTCAAAATTACTGTCCATTTGCGAAACACATCGGGATAAAATTGATGCTAATATACGAAGCAAAGTATTAAATCTTGGTGTGAAGAGAAATGCCGAGGACCTTTTGGAAAGGTTAAAGCCAATATCGATTGCGTTGGATAAAATGCAGAAAGATACTGCAACCATAGCTGATGCCACAGAAGTTTGGAAAGATTTAGAAGGTTCTCTAGATCTCTTGAACCTCTCAAACAATGTAAAGGTTGCAATACAGCACCGCAAGGACCAAGCATTAAAAGAAGAACACTATTTAGCCAATATCTTGCATCCCATCTACAGAGGGAAAAAATTATCTGAGGCGGAAATCAACTCTGCAATGGAGTGGCTCGCCAATACTAACCATGACATTGTGGCAACTGTGCTGAAATTGAAGTGTGAATCTGCACCATTTCAAAAATACATGTTTGCAGATAACGTCGTTAATGAACTAAAACCACTGGACTGGTGGAAGTCGCAATCACTTGTTCTTCCAGCAAAGATAATAAATCTAGCTACTCAGCTACTGACTGCATCGGCTTCATCCGCAGGAGTAGAGAGATTGTTTTCTTCATTTGGTTTTGTGCACACAACAGTCCGAAACCGCTTAGGAACTGCTAAAGCAGGACAACTGGTTTTCCTATTAAAAGTCCTAAATAAACAGTAGGCTTAAAGGACTGATGTATTCACTGAAGATGTTTGCTTACTTCAAACGTTAGAGATAGGCTATTGTTAAAAAGTACTTACTCTCTGTAGTTCAATTCTGAGTGTTTAATAGTGCAAATAAAAATTATTAGGTTTCATAATCAACTGTTTTAATATTTTTATTTGTGTAAAACAATTAGATTTGCAAAAAGACAAAGTTTTGCTTGTGTACAACTTGATTAAAAAATCTGATTTAAATCAAATGATTTAAATCAAAAAAATCTGATTTAAATCAAAAAAATCTGATTTTTTTGATTTTTTTAAAAAAATCAAGATTTTTATCCACACTGGGGTGCGTGTAACGCAAGTTATATCTCCATTGATGGGTAGTGGAGAGAAGTAGTTGGGTACATTTAGAATCTATTTCCCTATATTCATTATCAGCTAATGTTAGATAGTGATCTCTCTACTGAACATTTGGACTTAAAAATCTGCTAAGGCTTTTCATGGTCTTGTTCTTTTTGTGTTATGTGTTCAAGGTGTGGGATTGTATGGGACTTAATACATTTATTAATAAAGGTGTGTTTTTAGATATACTATTTGAGGCAGTCTCTGGATTAAAATTGAATTTACTGCCTTACATTGACCCTTTTTTTAGTGGTAATAACATGTCCTGGATACGTCTGTGTGGTGGCTCTTAAAGCACTGACTCCAGCAGTGGTCCACTCCTTGTGAATCTCCTCCAAATGGCCTTTTCTTAATCCGATCAAGGCTGCAGTTATCCTGTGTGACATTCGTCTCCCCGTTTTTAGATACCAGTGATAGCCTTTGGACTGGAGCCTCTCATCTGTCTCTCTACATTTAAATGGGTTTCCTTTCTCTCAGTACTGAATTGGTTAATGTCAGTTTTTCTCTTGCAGCTTTTCCAAGCCGTTTCTAGCTCTGCAGTTTGTGGTCACGCCCTTTAGGTTTAAATAGTGGTGTTACCCAGCAATCCCTGCTGAAGATACAAAGTCATTTGGTCTATGGCTGCCTTGGAGGAAGGTTCTGCTGTGGAAGATTCCTGTTCTCACGCTTTATCCTTTTGATTGCTTTTTTACCCCTGTTTGTCATTACTTAGGAACCCCACCTGCCATTCACCAGTCAGGGCATCTATAGGGTCTTCTGGAGGGTCTCAGGTCCTGCTCACCAACAGTAGTCTTCATACTGGTGAGATTTTTTTGTTGTTACATACAATTGGGAACAGAATAAGGGGCTGTATTGATATTTATTAAGCACACAGTGCTAAAACAATTGATCATATTTGGCATTATAGATTTGGAAGTGTGCATGATTAGGTAATTTCTGTTTGATCTTAGTCCTGTTGCAATTTGGCAATAACTACTTTGGACATTTCCTTTCTTTTAGAAAAATACCATCTCAATTCTGGTAGGTGCTAATGTGTGAAATAATGTGGCCAACAAAGATACAAGTTTTAAAGGGACTGCATCGCGTTTTTTTTATTAAAATAAGGCTATGTGTCCACGCTGCGGATTTCGCGCGGATTTTGCCGGGGATTTACCACGGATTTTCCGAAAATCTGCAGCAGCGGCACTTCCAAGCCATTTCAATGGCATTTTGGAAATGCTGTGTCCATGCTGCGGATTTTTCCGCGGCGGATTTGCCGCGGATTTTGATCCGGACAAATCTGCAGCATGTCAATTATTGTTGCGGATTTTGGTGCGGATTTTGGGTATAGAATGGGGAAAAAAACCCCAAAAAATCCGCATCAAAATCCGCGGCAAAAATAAGGTGCGGATTTGCCGCAAAAGTCGCGAATTTTCATGCAGAAAAATCCGCAGGTACATTCTACCGTGGACACATAGCCTAAGTGATTCTGAAATGAAGTATTTCTAATTCAAAATGAAATTCGTAGCTTATTTAGTTTTTATGTAATTCTAATTTTACTGTATGCACTGGGGGCCATGTTGGATTTGCTGTGTGAGTAACGACAGTTACACACTCCTTTACGGCAGCCCCTGTGCATAGAGAATAGTGGTCGCTATCCGACCCTATGTTTAACGTTACAGTGGGTGTGTGCTGTGATCTGTACGCGCCCCCTGGGCTGTCCATATCACAGCAAAGGGAAGATTTCAGCGCCATTTTTGTGGAGATTCAATCCATGCTCTTAGCGCCACTTTACACCTGTCAACCGCCGGGATGTAAGTCCGGGACGCCTCCCCTCCCCCCGTTACCGATCACACAACCCTCCCTCCCTCTGTTCTCACCAGCCCCCGCCCCCTGCCGTTACAGTCTTATTAAATCACGTCCCTCCGCTGTCCCCAGCCCCGTTCTGGCGGCCGCCGGTGTGTGTGTCCTCCCTCTGCTCTCACCAACCCCCTGCCGTTACCGTCTGTAATGAAACCCCCTCCCTCCCCCAGCTGTCCTCAGCCCCGTCCACGTTCGTGTGTGTGTGTGTTGTGTGTGTGTCAACCCTTCCGCTTGCTACCCTGTGTGTACTGGCGATACTGTCTGCATGGTTGTTTATCTAATCCTCCCCTGTGTGATACTGTGTGCTGAGCTGTGTATCTAATCCTCCCCTGTGTGATACTGTCTGCTGAGCTGTGTATCTAATCCTCTCCTGTGATACTGTGTGCTGAGCCGTGTATCTAATCCTCTCCTGTGTGATACTGTCGCTGAGCTGTATCTAATCCTCGTGTGATACTGTATGCTGAGTTGTCTATTTCTCTCCTGTGTGATACTGTCTGCACAGCTGTGTAACTAATCCTACCCTTATCCATCATATAGTGCCACCTACTGAGCCAACTACTGAGCCACCGTACAGTGCCAACTAGAGAGACAACTACTGAGCCACAGTACAGTGCCAACTACTGAGCCACCGTACAGTGCCAACTAGAGACAACTACTGAGCCACCATATAGTGCCAACTACTGAGCCACAGTACAGTGCCAACTACTGAGCCACAGTACAGTGCCAACTACTGAGCCACAGTACAGTGCCAACTACTGAGCCACCGTACAGTGCCAACTAGAGAGACAACTACTGAGCCACAGTACAGTGCCAACTACTGAGCCACCGTACAGTGCCAACTAGAGAGACAACTACTGAGCCACCATACAGTGCCACCTACAGAGCCACCATACAGTGCCACCTACAGAGCCACCGTACAGTGCCACCTACAGAGCCACCGTGCAGTGCCACCTACAGAGCCACCGTGCAGTGCCACCTACAGAGCCACCGTGCAGTGCCACCTACAGAGCCACCGTGCAGTGCCACCTACAGAGCCACCGTACAGTGCCACCTACAGAGCCACCGTACAGTGCCACCTACAGAGCCACCGTACAGTGCCACCTACAGAGCCACCGTACAGTGCCACCTACAGAGCCACCGTACAGTGCCACCTACAGAGCCACCGTACAGTGCCACCTACAGAGCCACAGTACAGTGCCAACTAGAGAGACAACTACAGAGCCACCGTACAGTGCCAACTACAGAGCCACCGTACAGTGCCAACTACAGAGCCACCGTACAGTGCCAACTACAGAGCCACCGTACAGTGCCAACTACAGAGCCACCGTACAGTGCCAACTACAGAGCCACCGTACAGTGCCAACTACAGAGCCACCGTACAGTGCCAACTACAGAGCCACCGTACAGTGCCAACTACAGAGCCACCGTACAGTGCCAACTACAGAGCCACCGTACAGTGCCAACTACAGAGCCACCGTACAGTGCCAACTACTGAGCCACCGTACAGTGCCAACTACTGAGCCACCGTACAGTGCCAACTACTGAGCCACCGTACAGTGCCAACTACTGAGCCACCGTACAGTGCCAACTACTGAGCCACCGTACAGTGCCAACTACTGAGCCACCGTACTGTGCAAACTACTGAGCCACCGTACTGTGCAAACTACTGAGCCACCGTACTGTGCAAACTACTGAGCCACCGTACTGTGCAAACTACTGAGCCACCGTACTGTGCAAACTACTGAGCCACCGTACTGTGCAAACTACTGAGCCACCGTACAGTGCCATCTACAGAGCCACAGTACAGTGCCAACTACAGAGCCACAGTACAGTGCCAACTATAGAGCCACCATACAGTGTCAACTACAGAGCTACAGTACAGTGCAAACTTGCAAACTACAGAGCCACAGTACAGTGCCAACTACAGAGCCACCGTACAAAGCCAACTACTGAGCCACCGTACAGTGCCAACTACTGAGCCACCGTACAGTGCCAACTACTGAGCCACCGTACAGTGCCAACTACTGAGCCACCGTACAGTGCCAACTACTGAGCCACCGTACAGTGCCAACTACTGAGCCACCGTACAGTGCCAACTACTGAGCCACCGTACAGTGCCAACTACTGAGCCACCGTACAGTGCCAACTACTGAGCCACCGTACAGTGCCAACTACTGAGCCTCCGTACTGTGCCAACTACTGAGCCACCGTACTGTGCCAACTACAGAGCCACCATACTGTGCCAACTACAGAGCCACAGTACAGAGCCAACTACAGAGCCACAGTACAGTGCCAACTACAGAGCCACCGTACAGTGCCAACTACTGAGCCACCATACAAACGTACAAAAAAGCACCTGTTGCAAAAAAACGCGGCAACAACGCATGATTTTTTACCGCGTTTTTGCTCACTGCGTTTTTATCATTGAACAATGCCATTAAAGATTGTTTAAAAAATAAAAAAAGATAAAAGGTTTGACATTTCCTTCTTCAATATGTTCTTCATTCTCCACTAGTGTATGCAGGAGAGCAGGCAGCTGCAGAACTACAAGGCTTAGCATGCTCCATCCAGGACTGTATGCTGGAGGGACAGGCAGGGGGAGCAGAACTACAAGGCTCAGCATACTTCATCTAATAGTTTTTTGCCCCCCAAAAAAATGACATGGGCTTCGCCATATTTTTGTATGCTAGCCAGGTACGGCAGGCAGGTACGGGCTGCCCCCAACCCCCAGCTGCCTATTTGTACCCGGTTGTGAACCAAAAATATAGCGAAGCCCTTTTTTTTTTTTTTAAATTATATCATGACTTTCATGAAATAATTAAAATAAAAAAAATGACGTGGGCTTCGCCCAATTTTTGAGTCCAGCCAGGTACAACTAGGCAGCTGGGGATTGGAATATGCAGTGCAGAGTACCCAAGCTTTCTGGGCACCCATGCTGCGTATTGCAGTCCGCAGCCACCCCAGAAAATGGCGCTTTCATAGAAGAGCCATCTTCTGGCGCTGTATCCAACTCTTCCAGCTGCCCTGATGCCGGGTGGCTCGCTGGGTAATAATGGGGTTAGGGCTAGCTTTATATTATTAGCTGGCCCTAAGCCCGAAATTCATGTTGTCACGCCAATATTAGACATGGCCACCATGAATTTCTAGTAAAGATAAAATAAAACACAACACACAGAAAAATATTTTTATTAGAAATGAAACACAACACAATTAGTGACTCCATCTTTATTGAAATAAAGAACCCCCCTCCGCAGTAATCCTGGGTCAAGGGTCCCGCGCCGTCCAATATCATCTGATCGGTTTGCTGGAAGGCATACCGATCAGATGATGTGTCAGGATCAAGGATGTGAATCACATCACACATCAGCTGATTGTATAAACAGCTTTTATACAATCAGCTGATGCATGAGTGAAAAACAAAAAAAACAAAACCCTACACACTTACATGCTGGCTCCTGTCCGATCGCTGCAGGAGCTGCCGGTGATCAGCTGATAGTCTCCTGACGGCATCAGCTGATAGCCGGGCGGTAAAAAGCCGGCGTCACCGCGCGACTTGCGATCAGCTGATGCGTCAGGTGACTGCATCAGGTGATCCTCCGTCAGGTCCTGCATCCATTGGACGAGCCTTGGAGCCGGTACTCAGCCTGAGCAGCGGTACCGTAAGAGGAGCTGGGAGCGGGCATGGCACCGGGAGTCTGCAGACAGGGGAGTATGTCTTTTTTATTTTTTTCTACAGTTCACTTGATTTCCAGCTGCTTTATCGCCCGAACGGGAGCGGGCCTGCGGCGCACGGGAGACTGATGGCCGCAGTCTGTATAATTATATATATATATATATATATATATAAAAATGTGTTTCCACTTTACTTCCGGGTGGAGCTGTACAATTCATATACAGTCACCCAGAAAATGCCGACACATTACTATGAAATACACCTCCTCCCCTTTTGGGTGCAGTCTAACACCCAAAAGGGGAGGAGAATAGGCATGTCATCTAGTGACTGCCCAAATTTGCAGCTATCGTAATTCTACTAAGGATTACTATAGCTTTTTGATGTGTACACAGGAAGAAGCTCCCCCTACTGGCAATTATAAGTATTTTTAATATAAAAGTTTTATTTTACATATTTAAAAGTTGAAATACATTAAGAAAATAGTTGTTACACACTTATAATAATATTGTTAGCTGATTTGGCCTACAAAAAAAAAAAAAATAATAGACGATACAGTCCCTTTAACCCCTTCACCCCCGGCCACTAAAACACCCTAATGACCGGGCCATTTTTTGCAATTCTGACCAGTGTCACTTTGACAAGTTATAACTCTGGAACGCTTCAACGGATCCTGGCGATTCTGAGATTGTTTTTTCGTGACATATTGTACTTCATGTCAGTGGTAAATTTAAACTGATAATTTTTGCGTTTATTTGTGAAAATTTAGGAAATTTTGCGAAAATTTCGCAATTTTCAAACTTTGAAAATTTATGCCCATAAATCTGAGAGATATGTCACACATAATAGTTACTAAATAAACTTTCCCACTTGTCTACTTTACGTCAGCGCAATTTTCGAAACAAAATTTTTTTTCGTTAGGAAGTTAGAAGGGTCATCAGCAATTTCTCACTTTTCCAACAAAATTTAGAAAATAATTTTTTTTTAGGGACCACATCACATTTGAAGTGACTTTGAGAGACCTAGGTGACAGAAAATACCGAAAAATTGACCCCATTCTAAAAACTGCACCCCTCACTCTGCTCAAAACCACATCCAAGAAGATTAACCCTTTAGGTGCTTCACAGGAACCAAAGCAATGTGGAAGGAAAAAATTAAAATTTTACTTTTTAACACAAAAGAAGGGAATTTTGTTACTTACCGTAAATTCCTTTTCTTCTAGCTCTTATTGGGAGACCCAGACGATTGGGGTATAGCTACTGCCCTCCGGAGGCCACACAAAGCACTACACTAAAAAGTGCAAGGCCCCTCCCCTTCTGGCTATACCCCCCCGTGATATCACGGGTTCTCCAGTTTTAGTGCCAAAGCAAGAAGGAGGAAGCCAATAACTGGTTTAAACAAATTAACTCCGAGTAACATCGGAGAACTGAAAAACCGTTCAACATGAACAACATGTGTACCCGCAAACAACAAAAAAATCCCGAAGGACAACAGGGCGGGTGCTGGGTCTCCCAATAAGAGCTAGAAGAAAAGGAATTTACGGTAAGTAACAAAATTCCCTTCTTCTTCAGCGCTCTATTGGGAGACCCAGACGATTGGGACGTCCAAAAGCTGTCCCTGGGTGGGTAAAGAAATACCTCATGTTAGAGCTGCAAGACAGCCCTCCCCTATGGGGAAGCCACTGCCACCTGCAGGGCTCTTCTACCTAGGCTGGCGTCCGCCGAAGCATAGGTATGCACCTGATAATGTTTGGTGAAAAAATGTGCAGGCTCGACCAGGTAGCTGCCTGGCACACCTGTTGAGCCGTAGCCTGGTGTCGTAATGCCCAAAACGCACCTACGGCTCTGGTAGAATGGACCTTCAGCCCTGAAGGAACCGGAAGCCCCGCAGAACGGTAGTCTTCAAGAATTGGTTCTTTGATCCATCGAGCCATGGTGGCTTTAGAAACCTGCAACCCCTTGCGCGTACCAGCGACAAGGACAAAAAATGCATCAGAGCGGCGCATGGGCGCCGTGCGGGAAATGTAGATTCTGAGTGCTCTCACCAGAACTAACAACTGTAAATCCTTTTCATACCGGAGAACCGGATGAGAACAAAAGGAAGGAAAGGGTATATCCCGATTAAGAAGAAACGCGGATACAACCTTAGGGAGAAACTCCTGAATAGGGCGCAGCACTACCTTGTCCTGGTGGAACACTAGGAAGGGAGCCTTGAATGACAGAGCCGCCAGCTTAGACACTCGCCGAAGCGACGTGATCGCAACCAGAAAGGCCACTTTCTGTGACAGGCGCGAAAGGGAAACTTCCCTCAGAGGCTCGAAATGCGGCTTCTGGAGAGCAACTAGTACCCTGTTCAGATCCCATGGATCTAACGGCCGCTTGTACGGGGGCACAATATGACAAACCCCCTGTAGTAACGTGCGCACCTTAGGAAGACGTGCTAGACGCTTCTGAAAAGAACACGGATAGTGCCGAGACTTGCCCTTAAAGGGAGCCGAGCGACCAACCTCTTTCCCAACCAGATTGCAGGAGGGAAGGCAAAGAGGCAATGCCGATGGCCAGGGAGACCCTCCCTGAGCAGAACACTAAGATAAGAATATCTTCCACGAGTTGTGGTAGATCTTGGCAGACCGCGGCTGGCTAGCCCGTCTCATGGTGGCAATGACGTCGTGCTCACGGTCGACCGACGGTGAGATGCCACAGATCACGGTACCACGACCTCCCCGGCCAGTCTGGGGCGACGAGGATGGTGTGGCAGCAATCGGTAGCTGGAACTGTGACCAATCCTGAGCCAAGGCGCCTGTCGCCAGAGCTCTTTGATCGTAAGACCGCGTCATGAAAATCGGGACCTTGTTGTTGCCGAGAAGCCATGACGTCGACGTCCGTCTTCATCCTGCGTCTACAGAATTCTTGCAAACAAACGGGTGCAGAGCCCATTCCCCTGCGTCCACGCCCTGGCGACTGAGGAAGTCTGCTTCCTAGTGTCGTACGCCCGGGATGTGAACAGCTGATATGGTGTATGCTCTGTCTTCTACCCATAGCAGAATCCGCCGGACCTCTTGGGAGTCTTGTCGACTGCGTAGTCCGCCTTGGTGGTTGGTGTATGCCACCGCTGTGGATAGTCCGACTGAATTCGGATCTATTTGCATTCCAGCCACTGCAGGAAGGCTTGCAGTGCAAGGTACACTGCCCAGAGCTCCAGACCACTGAGTTGAAGAGTGGACTCCTCTGAAGATGGTCTTTGACCGTCTGGAAAAGCTAAAACTCGCCTCTGGATGAGGCGCCTCCTTGAAGGAGAGACTGTCCCCTCGTCTGTAGTGAACGCTGTTTGTCCAGCGGAAGCTTCACTATCGCTGAGAGAGTGTGAAAACTCTCCAGGAGATGCCAGCGATTGGGTTCAACCTTGACAAGTTGAAGACCCACCCGAAACTCTGGGAAGGGTCCAGCGCCATGTTCAGGTTGTGTTGGCATGCTTGTAAAGGAGAGTGCCTTGACCAGTAGATTGCCCAAGTAAAGGATCACAGAGTGACCGTGAGAGCGCGGGACTGCTCCCTCTGCTGCCACGAACTTGGTGAACACCCGTGGGGCTGTCGCCAGCCAAAGGGTATGGCTACGAAACGAAATATTCTCGTCTTTAATAACGAATCGTAGCCAACGCCGGTGCCTCGGAGCAATCGGCACGTGTAGATAAGCATCCTGATGTCTATTGAAGCTAGGAAAACTCCTTGAGACAGAGAGGCAATGACGGAACGGAGTGATGCCATCCGGAACCGCCTGGTTTTCACGTGCTCGTTAAGCAGTATAAAGTCCAGAACGGGACGGAAGGAGCCGTCCTATTTTGGCACCACGACCAGGTCGGGGCAAAATGCGTATCTGGTTCCTGAAGAGGAACAGGGATTACCGCTCTTTCCGCCTGCAGAAGAGCCTCGGCTCGGTCGGTGCGGTAGTTTGAAAACAAACTGACTCTCACTCACAGGCCCTCAACCTGCGGTAGGTAAATGCCGCTAAAGCGGGGGAGTCTGCCCCCCCGCGGTTGCGGAGTGAGAGGGCTGAAAATTATGAGGAAAACGCTTTGGTAGCGGATCCTCCGGCTGCCTTCCCCGGGCGTGAATTGAGCCCGCTAGGAATCTATGCCCTTCTGGGCTTTTTGAGTCGTCTTGGATAGTTGAATGATTTCATTCAACCCTTACCAACAGACTATCACTAGATAAAGGCAACCTGGTTAAGCACTTCGTTGGAAGCAGCCTCTGTTCCAATCTCTCAACTACTAGCCTCTGCGTAAAAACACGGAGTTGGCGGATGCCACTGACGTCCGGCTCGTAGAGTCTCGGACAGCAATAACAGCATGATTCGCCATGCCGACATTGCGAGTTAAAGACGCTGCTGGGACCGAGAGTACCTGTGACAGCGACCCTCTGCGCAATACTAGCTGAAATAGCTTGGAGTGCCTTCACGGCTGCGACTGCCGGAGCAGCCGACCTGCCGATAGCTTCATAGACAGATTGCAACCAGAGGCCAATCTGCCTGTCAATGGCCTTTTGAAGTGAAGTCCTATCCACCACTACAACTATAGATCTAGCTGCAAGCATGGAGATTGGGGGATCCACATTTGGATACTGGGTCTAGCGCTTGACCACGTCAGGGGGAGCGACACGTGTCTCATTAATACGGTCGGAGAAACGCTTATCGTGATAAGCGTGTCGTTTCTGGACTGCGTCTCTGGGGTCAGAGTGCTAAACAAGTACTCAATATATAGAGATTTCTCTTGCTGTGAAGCTGACCCCTCCACTGGAGGAGTTGAGGGAGAAATACCCAACCTTTCGTTGATGGACGCAATAAGATTATTCACTATAGCGTCACCATCCGGTGTATCCGGATTGAGAGCGGTCTCAGGAACAGAGTCCTGAACAGCTACGTCTGCCTCATCGTACAGAGAGTACTCCAGCTGGGACCTTGCCCAGTGATGTAGTCGAGGGCTAATGCCAGCGAGCCCGCTTAGGCCATCTGGGACTGTCGACCGTGTCGGATGCCTGCTCTCTGGGATGCCTGGAATCACTCTGGCGCCTTGAGATGCTCCAGATCAGGGCGGCCAGGGTCATTGCAACCATATTGCCCACGGTCTGCTTGGGGTGCAAAGTCTGTAAGATGTCAGTCATAGTCACAGACAATATATCAGCGGAAAAACTGCAACTTCGTCCCTGTCTCTGGACAGAGATCACAGGTGGTTCCTTTGGCCACATATAGCAGAGACCCCGGTTGAGCAATTGCACGCACTGGGGGTCCTGAAACCGTATGACATGCAGTACAAGCAGCATAGAAAGCCCGTGCATTGGCAACTTGTCTTTTTCTGCTGTTGTTGTCTAGCTATCTAAGAGCCTAGCCGAGGATAGCGACCGTACAGTGAATAGTCATACAAGCATGAAGTACAAATAAACACTTCAGCACATGTAGTACACGCAGCATTGAAAACTTGTGGCTTGGCACATTTGCTCTTCTGCTGCTGTTGTCTATTTATCTAGGAGCATGAGACAAGGATAGCGACATACAGTGAATGTATAGCATACAGCATGACAGTAAACACTGCAGCCCATGCAATCCAAGCAGCATTGAAAGCTTGCGCGTTAGCACCCTAGCCTTTCTGCTGCTGTTGTCTATTTATCCAGGAACATTAGCCAAGGATAGCGACATACAGTGAATGTATAGCATACAAGCATGACAGTAAACACTGCAGCCAATGCAAGTCAAGCAGCATTGAAAACTTGTGCCGTAGCACCATTGCTCTACTGCTGCTTTTGTCTGTTTATCTGGGCGCATTAGCCAAGAATAGCGACATACAGTGAATGTATATCATAACAATAAACCGTGCAGCACATGCAAGCGAAGCAGCATTGAAAGCTTGTGCCTTAGCACAAATTGCTCTACTGCTGCTGTTGCCCAATCTGACAGTAAACACTGCAGCACATGCAAACGACGAAGCATTGAAAGCTTGTGCCTCAGCAGCATTGCTTATTTGCTGCTGTTGCCCAGAATAGCGACAGTACAGTACAGTGCATAGCATATCAGCACACAGTCCAAAAGCCCACTTCAGCATTAGTGGTGTCAGTTGCTTACCGCCCGCACAAGAGCGGGTGCGAGGTCGCCCAAAAACCTGTGACTGGTTCCGTTCTCCCAGAGTGGAAACCATAATGGCTGCCGGCTTCTCTTCCCCGTCCTGTGCAGAGGGGCGGGCCGTGGGCGAGCCCCAGCCAAGAGCGGGAACCCGGCGTCTCACTGTGTTCAGTGAGAGGGGGCTGGAGAATGCAAAGCAGACTCCAGCTCCCTGCGCTGAGCTACTGTACAGCGTCCCGCCCCTCCTCTGACTGGCAGGGCTGGGGCGGGAACGAAACGAAAGCTAGGCCGCAAAGCCGGGGACTCTAGTAATAAGCGCGGCCGTCCCATGTGCACGGCCGACGCCGAAGTCCCCCGGCGCACCACAAGTCCCAGCCGCGCCACAATGTAAAAAACAACCAGCAGCGGCCGGCGCGGCCGTTTTCAATACATAAATTCACTCAGCAAAGCTGCAGTGAATAATAGCACCAGCGCTCCGCGCTGTTGTCCCCGGCGCACTAACACTCCCAGCAATGCTGGTGTGTGTGGGCGCGATGTGCATGGGAACACAGAGTACCTTGATGTAGCAGGGCCCTGTCCCTGACGATACTCAGCTCCATATCCAGCAGGTTCTCTGGGTCTGTGGATGGAGCTCGGTCTCTGTGCCTGGAGACCGGTAAGATCCCACTTCACCCAGAGCCCTGAGGGGGGATGGGGAAGGAAAACAGCATGTGGGCTCCGGCCTCTGTACTAGCAATAAGTACCTCAACCTTACAACACCATCCACGGGTGAGAAGGGAGCATGCTGGGGGCCCTATATGGGCCCTCTTTTCTTCCATCCGACATAGTCAGCAGCTGCTGCTGACTAAAATCTGTGGAGCTATGCATGGATGTCTGACCTCCTTCGCACACAAAGCTAAAACTGGAGAACCCGTGATATCACGGGGGGGTATAGCCAGAAGGGGAGGGGCCTTGCACTTTTTAGTGTAGTGCTTTGTGTGGCCTCCGGAGGGCAGTAGCTATACCCCAATCGTCTGGGTCTCCCAATAGAGCGCTGAAGAAATACATAATTACTTACCGGTAATGTGTTTTTTTCTGAACCCATGACGGCACCACGAGAGAGGGGATCCGCCCTTCAAGGACAGGAAACCTCCAGAATAAAAAGGGGCGGCACCTCTCCCCGCATCAGTTGATTACCGAGCATGACAGGACCTCCGAAACAAGGAACATCGTTAAAACATATCCCGCCACCATAACCGCCCAGTGAAGAGGAGCGAAAAAGGAAGCAAACTAGCAACACCTAAGTGCAGGGAGGGAATGTAAGGGTGCCGTCATGGGTTCAGAAAAAACACATTACCGGTAAGTAATTACGTATTTTTCCAGCACCCATGATGGCACCACGAGAGAATTACAGAGATGAAGACCTAGGGAGGGACAACAGTTTGCAGAACCCGTCTCCCAAAGGTGATGTCGGTGAACGACAAATCAAGGCGATAGTGATTAAAAAAGGTGGACGGAGAAGACCAGGTTGCCGCCTTACATATTTGCTCGATGGAAACCTCTGACCTGTCCGCCCAGGAAGATGCCATCGCTCGCGTGGAGTGCGCCTTCAGACCAGGAGGTATGGCTTCACCCCCGGCCGTGTAAGCAACAGAGATGGCATCCCTGATCCACCTGGCCAAGGTGGATTTAGAAGCCTTAAGCCCCTTCCTACAACCCTGGAAGACTACAAACAGACTTATCCCTCCTCCCGTCTGAGGTGACCAACCGATCCCGTTGAAGACAACGCCTAACATCCAGGCAGTGCCATCCCATCTCCTCCGGAGTAGAAGGGTTGGCATAAAAAGAGGGGAGCACTATTTCTTGTGATCTATGGAAGTGGGAATGCACCTTCGGCAAATAGGCAGGGTCAGTTCTTAAAACTACTCGGTCATCAAAAAACTGGGTATACGGAGGAGAAATGGATAAGGCCTGAAGGTCACTAACCCTACGGGCGGAAGTGAGCGCGACCAGGAGAATCGTTTTGAGGGACAGATGCTTGAGTGAGATAGAATCTAAGGGCTCAAACGGGGACAGTGTTAAAGCTGACAGGACCAAATTAAGGTCCCAGGACGGCAGTGGCATGGTGCACCGAGGCCTAGACCTAGTACAGGACCTAACAAACCTAGACACCCAGGGATCTCCGGCCAGGGCATGGTTATACAAGGCGCTCAGTGCGGAGATTTGCACCTTTAGAGTACTAACCGACAGACCCAGTTCCCAACCCCTCTGGAGGAATTCTAGGACAACCGGGGCAGAGGGTGGTTTAGTAGGATCCGCACCCGTAGAGGCCAGGAATTTGGCCCAAACGCGCCCATAAAATACGAGTAGTGACAGGCTTCCGACACTGCATCAAGGTGGAGATCAGACCCGGAGAAAACCCCTTGTTGCCTAACAGTGACAGCTCAAGCGCCACGCCGTCAGGTGTAACCTGGTGTTCTGCGGGTGGAAGGCTGGACCCTGGGATAGGAGATCCGGTAGGTCTGGGAGAACCCACGGATTGGTGATTGACAGACGCGTCAGCCAATAAAACCAAGGTCTCTTTGGCCAAAAGGGTGCTATGAGAATCACGGCTGCTCGATCCTCCCGTATCTTCCTGAGCACTGCAGGGAGGAGGATGATCGGAGGGAAGGCATATGCGAGCCGGAAGTCCCATCTGAGTAATAGGGCATCCACCGAGTGGGGATGGATGATCCCTCGGATCCAGGGAACAGAATCTGGGAACCTTCCTGTTGGTTCGGGTTGCAAAGAGGTCTATCTCGGGAACCCCCCACATCTCCGTTATCCTGTCGAAAACGGACTGATTTAGAGACCATTCGCCTTGGTGAAACTGGGTGCGACTGAGAAAGTCCGCCAAAATGTTCTCCTTCCCTCGGATGTGCACTGCCGACAGGGAGCCCAGATGAGCTTCTGCCCGAGACATGATCCTGCTTGTGATGGACATGAGGTGCCTGGAGCGAGAACCCCCCTGGTGGTTGAGATACGCTACTGTCACTTGGTTGTCCGACAGAACTTTCACATTGTGACCGCGCAATAACGGCAGGAAACGACCTAACGCCTTTTCTACCGCCAGCAATTCCCTTGTATTCGAGGAACTTTGAGCTTCTCCTCCAGACCATCGTCCCTGAATGAACTGAGTGTCCAAGTGTGCACCCCAACCGTAGAGACTGGCGTCGGTGGTTACCACCACGGGCTCTGGCGCCATCCAAGGCACCCCTCTGCCCAAGTGGACCGGATCTAGCCACCAATAGAGGGACTGCAATGTGTGATGGTCGAGAATGATGAGTCTGTCCAGATCTCCGTGAGCGGTCTGATGCTGCAAGATATTCCACTGCAGGACCCTGGTGTGTGCCTGAGCCCATCGGACAGCCGGGATGGCCGCAGTCAGGGAGCCCAGGAGGGACATCGCACCCCGGAGAGACATGCGCTGGTGCCGCAGAGTCCGGTCTATCTGGGTCTGGAGGGCTTCCACTTTGGAAGGAGGCAAACGACATAGTTGAGTGTTGGAGTCCCAAGTGAGTCCCAGAAACAGCTGAACCTTGGATGGGATTAATCTGGACTTCTCCTCGTTGATCAACCAGCCCAACTCCCGCAGGGAAGCTTGCACCTGCCGTAGAAGGGCCGCACAATGGCGAGCCGAGGCGCCCACAATCAAGAAGTCGTCCAGATAAGGAATCAGAAGGACCTCTCTCTGACGCAGATATGCCGACATTTCTGCTATTATCTTCGTAAAAATTCTCGGGGCGATGGCCAGACCGAAGGGGAGCGCTTTGTATTGAAAGTGGCAGACCCGACCGCCCATGTGGAGGTCTATTCTGAGGAAGCATTGGAAGAGAGAGTGGATTGGGACATGATAATATGCATCGCGCAAGTCTATGACAGCCATGTGACAATGGGGATACAGATATTTCACGATGGACCGCACGGACTCCATCTTGAAGCTGTCTATTTGAAGGAACCGGTTGAGGGTTTTCAGGTTGATGATGGTTCGATAGGAACCGTCGGGCTTCCCTACCAGAAAGAGGGTGGAGTAGAATCCTTCTCCTTGTTCCCGTGCGGGAACTTCCATTAGAACCCTCTTGAAGAGGAGGTGACGGACCTCTGCTTCCAAAGCCAGCTGTTCCGCAGGAGAACGACGCAGAGGGGTAACCAGGAATCGGGGAGGAGGAGGGTGATGGAAGGGGAGTCGGAGGCCCGAGCGTATGAGGCCCAGGATCCATGCACTGGACGAAATCCTTTCCCAAGCCGGAAGGAACAGAGAGCCTCCCTCCGACCTGGGAAAGCGAGTCACTTGGACGACTTATGCTGATATTTTGAGGGGCCCTTGAACATGAACCCCTTTCCCGGATTCTTTCTATCGGACCAGGCATTCCGATCCCATGGCCGGGTGGGGCGGCGAACTGGCTTCCTCCGAAAGTACCGCCGTGAAGAAGGACACGACGGAAAGGGAAAGCCGCCTTTCTTGTCGCTAGCTTTTTCCAGGATGTCATCCAGGACCGGCCCGAACAGATATTCACCTTGACAAGGGATATTGCAAAGTTTAGACTTAGTTTGCAGATTCCCCGGCCAGCATTTCAGCCAGAGAGCTCTTCTAGCCGCATTGGAGAGGGACGCTGACTTTGCAGCCAACTTAGCGGAGTCCGCCGAGGCGTCCGCAAGGAAGGCCGCCGCCCCCCGCAATTTGGAGAGGGAGGAAGCAATCTCCTCCTTAGGTGCTCGTGATCGAAACTGGTCTTCCAGTTCGTCTATCCATATAGTCAGGGATCTAGCCGTACATGTAGACGCAATGGCGGGTCTCAGTCCTCCGGCAGAAGCTTCCCAGGTATTCTTCAGGAAGTCATCAGCTTTCTTATCCAACGGGTCCTTTCAAGGAACCCATGTCCTCAAATGGCAAGGCAAACTTTTTGGACGCCTGAGCGACAGCCACATCCAATTTTGGCACCTTATCCCATGTGGAGCAGGAGGCCTCCTCAAACGGATATTTTCTCTTAAAGGCGCCTGGAAGGGAATGCTTTTTATCAGGTCTCTTCCATTCCCGGGCAATTAAGGCCTGTACTTTATCCACCACCGGGAAGGAGCGTCGTTTTTCTGCTCCACGCCCCCGAACATCCTATCCTGGATAGATTTTTCAGGTTTCTCATCCGGGATGCCCATAGTGGTCCGCACAGCCTTAACCAACTTCTTCATATTTTCGATTGGGAAGCACTGGCGACCCCCTGAGTCGCTATCTGAAGAGGAGCGGGAAGTAGAGCCAGAGGAATCACATTCCCCATCAGACCTATCAGAGTCCTCGTGGGTAGGTGAAGGGGGCCTAGAACCCCCAGCACTCTGCGCCCCAGACAGGGATCAGAGGGAGTCCCTGACCTCTTGCCGTATGATGGCCCGGAGATCGGAGGCAAATCCCGGCAGTTCCTCCGACAAAGTCTGCTGAATGCAGCCTTTGCACAGCCTCTTAGTCCAGGAACCAGATAGTTCTTTACAGCACAAGGCACATTCCTTATGTCTGGATTTAGATAAACACTTCTTAGGTTTACTGCGATCCTATAAAAAACAGACAAGACGACCGCCGGTTAGAAGCGGAACTCATGAGGTAGCACTCACCCACAGATGCAAGAGGCTATACCGGGTCAGCAGGGACATCATCTGACTTCCCTCCTTTAGAGGGCCTTTTTCTGTCAGGAAAGTCAGGGTCCTTCCGCTTGGAGGACCGGTCATCAGTGATCCCACGCTTGACACCCGAGCCGGTGACACTGTCATCCCTGCCACCTCTGCTGCCGCTTCAGGGAGGCAGTATCATGATCAGAGGGAGGCTTTGGGGAGGAGGGAGGCGAAGGAGACGCAGCTGACTGCTTGTCAGCCATGGTAACCGAGCACAGGCACCATAGAGAAGATTGCCGCTCTGTATTTCAAAAAAACCTTGGCAACTCCGCCCCCATTTCCGGTAGATGACGACCCATCCGCGCGTCCAATAGGAAAGGGGGCGCTCCGCATGTGCACCGCCCGGACATCCCCGCCGCCACACACAACATCACCCGGAAGCGCCACAGCATCTGCCGCCATGAGGACGCCCCGCAGGGAGCGCAGCAGCAGCCACCCTTATCCCGGCCCCTAGCGCTGGTACGCCGTGGTAAGGAGGAGGGGGGGGCCGGAGTAGGGAGGGAAGGAGCCCGCGCGCAGACAGGACCCCCGTGGGTATGCTGCGTCGGGAGAGCCCTGCAGCCGACCGGATCTTACCTGGTCCCCGCAGGCTCCTGGCGCTCCTATCGGGCGCGCCGCACGCAAACCTGACCCCCATGGGTCCGCTGCGGCAGCTCCACAGCACCTCGGCCGACCGCAGCAGGACCCGTGCTGCTGCCAGAGTCGGCCGGCCGGGTGCCGGACTTGAATCTTGGGCCCATCAGGACCTTCTTGGATCCAGTGGATCCCTGGAGGCTCCCTGTTCAAGGACAGGAAACCAACTGATGCGGGGAGAGGTGCCGCCCCTTTTTATTCTGGAGGTTTCCTGTCCTTGAAGGGCGGATCCCCTCTCTCGTGGTGCCGTCATGGGTGCTGGAAAAATGTTACTTTAGCCATAAAATTTTCATTTTCATAAGGGAGAAAAGAGAGAGTGCACCCTACAATTTATTGTGCATTTTCTTCTGAGTACGATGATACCTCATATGTGGTAAAAATCAATTGTTTGGGCGCACATCGGAGCTCGGAAGGGAAGGCGCGCCATTTGAATTTTTGAACGCAAAATTAGCTGCACTCATTAGCGGACGCCATGTTGGGTTTGAAGACCCCCTGAGGTGCCTAAACAATGGAGATCCCCCACAAGTGACCCCATTTTGGAAACTAGAGCCCTCAAATAATTTTTCTAGATGTTTGGTGAGCACTTTGAACACCTGGGGGCTTCACAGAAGTTTATAACGTTGAGCTGTGAAAAGAATTTTTTTTTTTTTTTTACCACAAAACTGTTGCTTCAACTAGGTAGCTTTTTTTTCACAAGGGTATCGGCAAAAAATTCACCATAAAATTTATAGTGCATTTTTTCCTGAGTACGACGATACCTCATATGTGGTGGAAAGTAATTGTTTGGGCGCATGGCGGGGCTCAGAAGAGAAGGAGCGCCATTTGACAGCAAAATTGGTTGGAATCATTAGCGGACGCCATGTCACGTTTGGAGACCCCCTATGGTGCCTAAACAGTGGAGCTCCCTCACAAGTGACCCCATTTTGGAAACTAGACCCCTCAAGGGGAGTTTATCTAGATGTTTAGCGAGCCCCAAGGGGCTCCACAGAAGTTGATAATGTTGAGCCATGAATACAATTGTTTTTTTCACCACAAAACTCACTTCAACCAGGTAGCTTTTTTTTCCACAAGGGTATCAGGAAAAAATGTACCATAACACGTATTGTGCAATTTCTCCTGAGTACGCAGATACCTCATATGTGGTGGAAAGTAATTGTTTGGGCGCATGGCGGGGCTCAGAAGAGAAGGAACGCCATTTGACAGCAAAATTGGTTGGAATCATTAGCGGACGCCATGTCATGTTTGGAGACCCCCTATGGTGCCTAAACAGTGGAGCTCCCCCACAAATTACCCCATTTTGGAACTAGACCCCTCAAGGAATTTATCTAGATATTTGGTGAGCCCCTTGTACCCCCAGGGGCTAGACAGAAGTTAACGTTGAACCGTGAAAATTATTATTTTTTTTTTAACCACAAAATTTTTGTATCAACCAGGTACCTTTTTTTTTACAACGGTATCAGGAAAAAATGCACCATAAAACGTATTGTGCAATTTTTCCTGAGTACGCAGATACCTCATATGTGGTGGAAAGGAATTGTTTGGGCGCATGGCGGGGCTCAGAAGACAAGGAACGCCATTTAACTTTTCAAACGCACAGACGCGGTGCACTGATCGGCCGCTGCAGGACGCACGGTCGGATGAGATACAAAAAGCGTTGGGGATACGGAAAAAAAAAAGGTCACGCTAAAAATTGAGCAGTGATGCCGATCCGTTATGTGCATCCCTGATCAGCGCTCGGCGGGACGCACAGACGGCTGCGATACAAAAAGCGCCGCGAATACAGAAAAATGTCACGCCAAAAATTGACCGCAGATGCAGATACGTTATGTGCATCCCTGATCAGCGCTCGGCGGGACGCATGGACAGATGAGATACAAGAAGCGTCGGGGATATGGGGAAAAAAAAAAGTCCCGCTGAAAACTGACCACGAATGCAGATCCTTTATCTGCATCCCTGATCAGCGCTCGGCGGGACGCACGGACGGATGAGGTGTAAAAATGGACAGGATACAAGAAAAAAAAAAAAAAAAATTATACTCACAGTACCAAGAGGATCACTGACCAGAGGAACTGCAGAGGAACAAGAAGGCAGTGATATGGACAGCTTTACACGAGCAGCAGACAGGACGTTGGACAGATCAGCAGAAGGACCCAGCGATGGAGGCAGATGTGATCGGGCCAGGGAAGACCTCGGACGACCCGTTAAAGCAGGTAAGAGGACGTCGGGGGGGGGGGTGTTGCAGAGGGGGATGGGGAGGGGGGTTGCAGAGGGGGATGGGGAGAGGGGGGGGGCAGAGAGGGAGAGCAGAGGGGGCGGAGAAGCAAAGGCAGAAGGAAGGAACTTTGGAAGCAGAATAGAGATGACAGAGGAGGCAGGCATATCGCGTGGGAAGCAGATCGGGATGCCGGGGGGCAGATCGGGGCGGGCACAGGCAGGGGCCTTCACGGGAGCGCGCAGGGTCCATCGCCGGAGCGCAATACTTACCATTGGAGCAGGCGCGGTGACAGCAGAGGCGGCGTCTGCGGCGGCAGCAGCGGTGGCGTGGTACCAAAAGTACCAGCCAGTGCACGCTGCAGACATGTTGGGGGAGGGTCCCCAGACCAGCACAGGCCTGGGGAGGGCGGCCACCTGCAGATCAGACCGCCCCACTGCACACTGATTGGAGCGATTGCGCGTCATAGCACGATCGCTCCAATCAGTGCTGCAGGGGCTGGGGGCGACATGTTTGAGATCCATCTATGATCTGCTGTAGCTGATACAATAGATCATAGCAGGATCTCACAGTATCGCACTAATTCGGGCATTATTTTTGCCGAAATTAGTGCGAACGATGTGGTTGGCGGTTCAGATTTGAACAGCCAATCACATCGATCGCCTATGGGGGGTGGCGATGCCACCCCCCCTGGGGTCAAGCAAAGGTCCCCTGCTGTAAGAAACAGCAGGGGATATAATTTGAAAGCCGTTGCTATGGCCACGGCAATCAAATGAAGTTTAGGCAGTAAAATTACGTCCCTGGTCACGTTAAAATAGGACGTAATTTTACTGCCCGCGGTCGTGAAGGGGTTAATGCAATTTTTATAATGAAATATTACTAGTATTTAGTGTTCAATCTTATCTTCTCTATTTGCATAAGCACTTTATAATGATGTTTTGTCCTTCTTAACAGCATATGCATTTTAGAATACTTTTTTTTGCATATTTATCATAATTAAGTATACCAAACTGCATTTGTACTTTATATAAGGATATAAGCCGGTTATTTATTATAATTCTATATACCAAATTGCATTTGCACTTTATAAGCATACAAGTGTCAACATCAAGTGTCATTTTATTTTAAGCTTATGCACTTTATTAATAGTTTGTGGACACAGGTATATGTAGTACAAGATAGTCACTAAGGCTGCTTTCACACATCCGGCTGTAGCAGTGAGGCACAATCCGGCGCTCTGCTGAAAAAACGAAACAGTTTTTTTTTTTGCCGCCGGTTTCGTTTTTTCCAGCATTGGCGCCGCATTGTGCCGCATGGGCTTACGTTCCGTCCGGTTTTTGCCGCATGCGGCAGATTTAGCCGATGCGGCGGCTAGATGGAACGTTCCCTGGCACATTTTTTGCTCCGACAAAAAAAAAAAACGCATCGCGCCGCATCCGGCCGATGCGGCGCATTTTTCAATGCATCCCTATGGACGCTGGATGCGGCGCAATGCGGCAAAAACTGCATCCGGCCACCGCATGCGGTTTTGTCCACTGCGCATGCTCATTAGCATGCTGCAAGCGGCAAAAACTGGACGGGCCGCATGTAAAAAACGTGTGCAAAGGATGCAGCGTTTTCACCGCATCCGTTGCATAGGTTTCACAGCCGGATTGAGCCGCACGGCTCAAACCGGATGTGTGAAAGCAGCCTAAGATAAATTAGTCAATGACCACTCTTAGCTGATTGTGCCTGCCCTTGTTAGGTTGCAGATGCTAGGCTATGTGCGCACAGTGCGTTTTTCGCGGCATTTTTGCGCGTTTTTCAGGTGCGTTTTTGGCCTCAAAACTGCATGACTTTGCTTCCCAAGGAAAGTCTATGAGTTTTCATTTTTGCTGCCCGCACACAACTGTTTTTTTAAGCTGCGTTTTTGAGCTTAAAAAAAAAATGGACATGTCAATTCTTTCCTGCGTTTTCCCCCCATGCAATGCATTGAAAAACCGCAGAGATCAAAAACGCAGCAAAACGCAGCCAAAAGCGCACCAAATCGCGGAAAAAACGCATGCGTTTGCCGTGTTTTTTTGACGCGGGTGCGTTTTTGTGCGTTTTTAGCGGCCAAAGACGCATAAACGCAGCGTCAAAAAAACGCAGTGTGTGAACTTAGCCTTATGCAGTTTTAGGCCAGGCCATTAACTGGCATGGGAGACTGGCTGGGAAACCTTGGTTAATGTATCTATAGTCACTTGTGCCATCTAGTATCCACTTGAAATAACAGCATGCTCCAATGTGAATAATTTAAATCTTGTTGCACAAGGCACGTTTGTTACTTAACTTGGGCGGTACAATGAAAAATAGGGGGTTTTTTTTACCGGTGCTTATTATAGGGTTATTATTTTGACTGACCCCTCTCCCATGTATACCTAATGTTTGCAATAATTAGTCCCATGTGTTACTAAGGATTTGCCCCTTCCTTTTCTATTCACGTATCGTGTTCTAATAAAAAAAGTGTTTTTGCAAAAATAAAGAGACGAAAATATTTGAAGATATAAATGTGTAGAGTCTAATTTTTTTGTAGGAATATTATCCTGCTCAGCGACAGTTGCGGAGACTGTATAGGGACTGGCTAGGAAAAGGGGGACAGCTGCAGGTGAGGATAGGAGATATCCCACCAACCACTCTCACTAGTTCCAAAGCCGCCTGCTATTGTCCCCAGTGTCCCCTTATGTTTGTGGTGTTTTTTTGTTGTGCATCACACGCACATAGATATAAATACAATTCTTCCAAGCTGACAAATATTGCAAAAAGTCCTGAATTGATAATCTAGCAGAGCAAGGACTAAAATATAACTTAATCGCTTTAAAATCATTCCATTGCGCAAAAACACAAATTATATACAGAAAAAAAGGATAGATCTCACCCAATTCTTCACCACGGGCAGACCAAACACCACCAATTGGATGAACATCAGTTATGGTACTACTGGCCACTTAGCACATCTAACTATTGCGGTATTCATACCTGCCACTGCAGGCTGTGTTTATCTAATCTCCCCTGATGTTATACTTACCTGCCATTGCAGGCTGTATTTATTTAATCTCCCCTGATGAACTCTGTTTAAAATTTGAGAGGGAAACGCGTGGGGGGTCCTTGTCTATTCAGGGTAGCTTGCTTTACTTGGGTTCTGCCCTTGAAAGGGCGGAAGCAACTGCATGGGGCACGACAGGGCTTAGGACCTTACATTTCATCTGGACCCTACCTCTGAATAACCCTCAAATCCGTCTGCATTATCATCTAATTGGTGGCGTTTGGTCTGCCCGTGGTTAAGAATTGGGTGAGATCTATCCTTTTCTCTGTATATAATTTATGTGCGTTTTTGCACAATTTTTGCACTGAACTTTATGAAATGATTTTAAACTGATTAATTAAAAGTTATATTTTAGTCCTTGCTCTACTAGATCAGACGCACATAGGTCTGAACGCCCAGTGCCACGCTTGGTACACCTTACAAACGTGATATCACCTTCAGCCACTTTTTTCCCTGTGCCTCTATGGCTCAGGCAGCTGCGTTCGCACAACTGATGCAGACCCTCTCTCAGGAAGTTACGGATCTACACTTCCAGGTTGTGCAGCAAATGCTGCAAATTGCTGTGTTTCTGGTCTCACTGCATGCCCAGGCACAAGAACCCAAGATTTCCCTCCCGGATAAGTTTTCTGGTGGGAGGGATAAATTTACCACCTGAGTAAAGCCCGTAAGTTATACTTCAGGCTCCGCCCTCGAACTTCCGGGAGTGAGGAGCAGCGGGTGGTGATAGTAGTCTCTGTTGCAGGGAGATCCCCAGTCATGGGCCTTTTCTCTGCCGACCAACTCCCAAGGCACTGCGGTTGGTAGATGAATTTTTCACGACTCTGGCCTTGGTGTATGGAGACCCTGACAATGTCACACTCGCGGAGTCTAAACTCCGAAAGCTCTAGTAAAGGGCGCGGCCAGTAGAGTAGCATATCTCAGCGTTCTGGAGGTGAGCCACTGGCACCCAGTGGAATGACCCAACACTTAGGAGTCAGTTCTGTCATGGGTTGTCAGGTAGGCTTAAGGATTCTCTGGTGCAATACTCAGGCCCAGAGTTGCTGTAGGCTGCCATTGGCCTTACTATTCGAGTGGATCAACGCCTCAGAGAAGAGTTCCCACTGGTGCAAGCCGACAAACTTATGCAGATGGGGGGGGGGGAGCCTGTCCTCAGTCTGGGTCGCTTGCCGTTCGGCGTGAGTCTGGTTCCTGCTTCTACTATGGGGATAAAGGTCATTACATCGGGGTCTGTCCAGTAAGACCTAAGCCAAGTTTATCTGACATTAAGCCGCATCCTCCTGGACGGGTGGAGGGAAACAACCAGGCCATGTACTTCTCCATTTACACATCCCAGTTTACCATCACAGCAGAGGTGGTTATTGGCGGAAAAACGGAGAATCTCTGTGCTGGTGGACAGCGGAGCCGGTGCCAATTTGGTGGATTCTTGCTTTGCTCAGACTTTGGGTCTGACCCATAGTCCATTCCCATCCAGGCTATTGACTCAGCTCCGCTCAGCCAGAGAGAGTTCACCCATACCGTGCCAAATATCAACCTGCAAGTGGGCTTGGTATATAATGAACGCCTGTCCTGTTATGTCTTGGAGGGTTTGCCTACTCCCATCGTGCTGGGACTTCCCTGGTTGAAGATGCATAACCCGGTGATTAACTGGCTGTCTAGGGAAGTAGTTAGTTGGGGCAACTAAGTGCCTGTGTGCTACCATCTCTGCAGTACTTATGAAAAACCCGCTACCCTACCCACCAGTAGTGACCATCAAAGTGTCAAAAACAAACATAAGAGTGCACTACCCCCACCTCAGGGGAAGAGTAGGCCTCAGTGTGGCCCCGGTAGAGGTGATCGGGGGAGGGTAGCCTTTTCTAAGTGTGCAGTTCTGGAGTGTAAGTTGTTGAACGGGTGGGGAGACTGCTCTGTTAGCTTTGCCAGGAGTTTGTTCTCTACTAACCGATGCATGCAAGAGAATAAAAGATCCAGGTCCGGACCTGTGTACAAATGACTTTGTATGGGTGTCCATCAAGAAAACCAGTTGGAAGTGTGTGTCTGGGGCTCTAGGCTCAAGGTTTAATCGGTCCCTTTAGGATTACTAACATTCTTAATCCTATGGCCATATGGCTGAAGCTACCCCCAGCACTTAACACCCATGACGTAGTGCACAGGTCCTTGCTCCGGAAGTGTGTGTTGCCTACTACTGGTAACCGGAGGAACCTGTTCACATTTAAGCTGAATGACATTACCAATCTTGAGAGTCCAGAGGCCTCTTGTTAAAGGGGAGGTACTGTCATGTTAGTCTTCTTGTTTTTAGAGACCAGTGACAGTCTTTGAACTGGAGCCGCTCTAAATTTAAATGGGTTTCTTTTCTCTTAGTACTGAAATGGTTAAATGTCAGTTTTTCTCTTGCAGCTTTTCCAAGTAGTTCCTAGCTGAGTGTTATAGCTGCACTTTGTGGTCACACCCTTCAGGTTTAAATAGTGTTGTTATCCAGCAATCCCTGCTGAAGATAGTGTCACTTGGTCTCTGGCTGCCTTGGAAGAAGGTTCCTGTTCTCAGGATTTAATTTTTTGGTTGCTTCCCCCCCCCCCCACCGTTTGTCTTAACTTTTGTCTTGTTAGTGCACAGCAGTGAGGTCTACTGAACACCACCTGCCATTCACTAGTCAGGACATCTATAAGGTCTTCTGGAGGGTCTAAGGTTCATGCTCTGCAACAGTTGCAGAGACTGTATAGGGATTGGCTAGGAGAGGAGGGACAGGTGCACGTGAAGATAGGTGTCCCACCAACCCATCTCACTAGTTCAAGGGCCTCCTGCTGTTATTGTGTCCCCTTTTGTTTGATGTGCATTAGACGCACGTAGGTTTGAACGCCTCCTCACCAAGCTTGCTACACTCCGCAAACGTGACATCCTGGTTGCTTGTGCACCTTTTTCTACCACACGTTTTGCTTTCACTCAACCTTCCGTTAATATGCTTGGATACAGCACTCTGAACCGGCAGCTTCTTTATAAATTACCTTTTGTGACTTACCCTCCTTGTGGAGTGTGTCAATGGCTGCCTTCTGGACATATTCAAGTCAGCAGTCTTCCCCATGATTGTGTAGCCTACTGAACCAGACTAAGGGACCATTTTAAACGCTTAGGAAGCCTTTGCAGGTGTTTTCTGTTAATGATTCAAATTTTCTGAGAAAACGAATTTTGGGTTTTCACTGGCCATAATCATCAACATTAAAAGAAATAAACACTTGACAAAGATCAGTTGTAATGACTCTACATAATGTGTTTCCCTTCTTGTATTGAATTACTGAAATAAATTAACTTTTTGATGATATTCTAATTTATTGAGATGCACCTTTAATTATTTTGTTTTCACATCTAAATATTATAAAGTTGCATGAATCACCTGTAGCTTAAAAATGCTAAGTACACCCAAGGATGAATTCTTTGAGGGGTTTCATTTCCAAAATGGGGTGGGGTGGGGTGGGGGTTTCAGCTGTTTTGGCATGTCAGCAAGCAGCTCTGCAAATGTGACATGGCATTCACAATCAGACAAATTCACACTCCAGAAATCAACTAGCGCTCTCTCCTATCTGAACTCTACCATATGCTTACACCGCAGTTTTTCACCACATATAAGGTAATAATTACGTTCAAGAGAAATGGTCTACAAATAATTGGGTCTGTGTTCTATTGTCGATTGAGAAAAATACAAATTTGGGGCTAAAAACATTTAAGCAAAACAAAACGTAATTTTTGTTTTCACATCCACATTCTAAAAAGGACTGAAGTACCTATGGGTTGTAATGCTGAACACACCCCTTCGTGAATTACATGACTGGCTTAATTTCCAAAATGGGAGTCACTTGTGGGGGGTTTCTGCAGTTTAGGCACCTTAGGGGCTTTTTAAATACAAAATGGTTATTTCAGCCAAATTTGTGTTCTAAAATTCAGTTGGTGCTCCTCCTGTTTCGAGCCCGGCCGTCTGTTCAAACAGAGGTTTCTGACTAAATATTGGGTATAATCATACTCCGAAGAAACTGGGTTACAAATTCTGGTTTCCATTTTTTTAGTTCTATCCTTTGTAAAAGTGAAAAAATTGGGGCTAAAGCAACATTTTAGTGGAAAAATTATTTTTTTTTTTTTCATTTCATTTTGCAGTAATTCCTATGTAGCAACTGAAGGATTCAAAATTTTCCTGAAACCAGTTTTGATATATTTGAGATGTGCATTTTGGGGAGTTTATTTAAAGTCTACTTAAATTTTAACAGGTCTCTAAAGAAACAGTTTTGTAAATTTCTTGAAAAAATGAGAAATTGCTGCTAAACTTTTAACCCTTCTAACAGCCTAACAAAATAAAATGTTTGAAAAATGAAGCAGATGTAAATTATATATTTGGGATAGGTTATTAATTTTGTATACATCATAACTAACTGGTTTAAGGATCCAAAAATAGAAAGTTTGAAAACTGCAAAATTTTCAAAATATTTGCCAAAATTCTGATATTTTCACAGATAAAAGAAAAACATTGACCTAAATTTACCAGTAACAAAGTTACTACACAAAGTAACTAGTCAGATTTAAAAAAATTTGACTTGGTCATTAAGAACAAAATTGGTTCGGTCACTAAGGGGTTAATTCTATAGCGTACCTGCCTAGACAAAACGAGTAAGTTTAAAAAAGTATTCTCGGAGTAGCCCTTTAATGTTAAAAAGTGAAGCTTTATAAATATATAACCTAGTAATTATAGCTTTTATGTTTGTGTATACTCCAAGTTATAGATTTGCCCTTAGTACCCAAGTTCTAGTAATGCTAGGACATTCCTGACGCCAACATGTGGGTCCCGAGCTGCTGTAAAGCATCTGAATGGCAAAGTGCTCATACGGTCAGAGAGCCCAGACTTCAGCCTCTCTTTTTATAGAGCTAGATCTATTATCAGATTAAACATCAAGTTGTAATGTTCCTAATTAAATTTAAATTGAAGATATTTCGATCTCCTTTTAAGTCATGAAAGTTTCCAGATCAAAGGTTTTCTTTACAATTTTCCACACATTCTGATTGTTTCTGATGCAGATTCAGTATATGGATACAAAATAGCAGAAGACCCTTTTAAAATGACTGTCAGAAGGATACATGTGTTAAGACCCCATGAAATGAATGATGTTTGCTAATGGCCTTTTCCTTCTCTCTCCAAGACGGCAGACAGTTATTGTATGAATCAGAGTATAAGAGATTTTACTTTACCCCACTGAATTGGCGACTTTCAGTTTTTTTGATTGTTTTTCCTTCTCCCCTGGATCTTCTTTCCTTTTGCGCTTCTTAAGCGACCGATCATCATCTTTCAACTTCGATACCTAAAAATAACAAAATTGGATTAAAATAAAAAAAAAAAAAAAAAAAAAAAAAAAAGGTTCCGCAATATTGCCACTTGGAAGCAGAATTTACTAAACAAAGGCTTTGAAACAAAGCCGCCTCCATGAGGCTTAAAGAGATGTGTGGCCAACTATGCTGAGTAGTAAACCACCCCTTTATATATAAGCCATTCCCCGGAAATAAGCCCTAGTCGCGGTTCAATAATGAAGTGTCCATGCACATAAAAGAATTAAAGAATACTGCAGGATAATTTATTAAAGAAAACAGAGAGAGAAGGAACAAGAGAAAACCCAGTGATCATACTCGGCAAACACCGAACAGGATGACACGCACTTGCACGCACCCGCCCCACCTCAGGCCGCGCACTCGCACCCGCCCACCTCAGGCCGCGCACCCGCCCGCACCTCAGGCCGCGCACACGCACGCACCTCAGGCCGCGCACACGCACGCACCTCAGGCCAGCCACACGCACGTACGCACCTCAGGCCAGCCACACACACGCACCTCAGGCCAGCCACACACACACACGCACCTCAGGCCAGCCACACACACACACGCACCTCAGGCCAGCCACACACACACACACGCACCTCAGGCCAGCCACACACACACACACGCACCTCAGGCCAGCCACACACACACACACGCACCTCAGGCCAGCCACACACACACACGCACCTCAGGCCAGCCACACACACACACGCACCTCAGGTCAGCCACACACACGCACCTCAGGCCAGCCACACGCACGCACCTCAGGCCAGCCACACGCACGCACCTCAGGCCAGCCACACGCACCTCAGGCCAGCCACACGCACTCACCTCAGGCCACCCACACTCACCTCAGGCCACCCACACTCACCTCAGGCCACCCACACTCACCTCAGGCCACCCACACTCACCTCAGGCCACCCACACTCACCTCAGGCCACCCACACTCACCTCAGGCCACCCACACTCACCTCAGGCCACCCACACTCACCTCAGGCCACCCACACTCACCTCAGGCCACACACACACACACACACACACACACACACACACACCTGTTTCCCTCAGAATAAGCTCTACCCCGAAAATAAGGCCCAGTGCTTTTTCTGGGGCAAAAAAAAATAAAAAATAGAGTGTCTTATTTTGGGGGAAGCACGATAAAAGTAGTAGGAGTTGGCTTTGTGAGGAAGCTGACTTCTAGTAATAGTGGCACTTTGAAGGTGTTTTGTTCGGAAGCCCTTGTTTTACTGTGGGATACTGCAAAATTATTGGCAGCTATTCTAGAATTTATGGAGACCCACACAGGTGAGCCAAGAATTATTCATTTTAAGACCTGTTTGCATTGGTGGATGAGCTGTCTTACTATGACAACCCCTTCGCAATTTGTATATTTCCTTTATTTAAAATAAACTTGTATTGACCTCTGGTTCCAGTGGTGCCTGCACTGTCTCTCCCGGGGATTGCATACCAGAGTGATGTCACACGATCCCAGCGGCCAATCAGAGGCTGCTACACTCCTTTGGACAAATTGTTTATATCTGGAGGTAGTGAGCGTTAGGCTGTGCGCACACGTGTGCGCTCTGCACCGCACCAAAAAGGTGCGCTTCAGAGCGCAGCTGAAAAGCTCCGTTCTGAAGCGCATGGTGCCAGCAGAGAACGTGTGCTCTGCATGCTGCCTCTCCCTATAGACAGCATGCAAACCGCATGGAAGAAGTGACATGTCACTTCTTAGAACGCAGCCATTCGGGCAGCAGCCAAATCGCTGCGTTCTAATATGCCACGTGCGCACGGCTCCTGCACAATCTCCATAGACTGTGCAGGGGACGCAGGACGCATGCAGTTACGCTGCGCTGCAGATCGCAGCGTAACTGCATGTAATACGCAGACGTGCGCACATAGCCTTACTGTTCTCTCCCTTTCACCAGATATGCCTAAAGATGGGGAGAGAAGCGGCCGCTGACTAGATGCTGTGATCGTGTGACGTCACAATCCTGGGAGAGAAAGTGCTGACACTAATTAAATTGGAGGTGACTATCAACGTAATTTAAATGGGGAAACAGACGGATTAAGAAGGCATTGGCCGAGTATTGGACAACCCCTTTTAGCATTCCTGCATAAAATGTTATTTTAGGTGGTTACATTTTTTAATTAAATTGCAAACATCCTATAAGATAATCAAGAGCTGCGGGGATTTGGGAAATGAATAGTGTTACCTTTATATAAGCTATGCATCAAGAGGAAGCCCAGCTCATTTTCTTAAGATCTGGTGGTGAAGTCTAGATGCCCCTGCTACAATCTTAGGTGTAGATAATGCTTAATACATATTATTGACTATAGAGATGGTAGTGATGCTGGAGCTCAAAGCATTATATCTGCACTTCTAAACACCATGTAGTCGCACAGAACTGTGGTTGTAGCCCCCTCCCTCCCCATCCAGACATGTTTCCCATTTACTTTTTGTTTAGATTTTGGTGACCTTGACACAAAAGTAAATACGTAGTATTCATTTTCTTATCAGTATAAGATTTGGACACTTGTGGTTATGAAGAAAGCATAATTGTATTGTAACGCTGTTTCCATATAATGGACAGCTTATTCTTCTGATCTGTACAAGCTGTATTATCTTTTATTATAACCATTTGTGCCTTAATTCTTCCTATACAACTATTAAAATAAAACATTCCTTAGCACAAAAAAAAAAAAACAAGTTCACAGCCCTTATCAAAACTCACTTTTGACGATTTGTGCTTTTTATTTTCAACAAAATCTTCATTTTCTGAATCTGAAGCTTGACGAAACTGGAGTGTTCCTGTGTTGATATAAAACCCACCGTATTTTGTAGTCAAAGAAGCTGGAACCAACTCATCATACTAAAATTGGGGGAAAGATTTATATAACAAAAAAAAATTTTTCAGATTAATCAATTTTTCTAAAATGACTGCATATCTAAAATTTGAACACAACAAACATAGGAATAACCCATTACAGGAGAATGCCGGCGTGATTATTTATTTTTGCTCCCCTCGTAACGATATTTACCTTTTGCAGTTTCCAACACCACTCCGGCATCACATGACGGGTTCACAATGTCTTCTGCGTGGACTGGCATTCACTTTTTGAATGTGAGTAAGTGAGACTCTCCTAGCCACGGTGAGTCTCAGACTAAGGGTACCCCCCATCCGCACACGCTGCATCCTGTACGGTGAGTGCTGCCCAAGATCAGGGTTCAGGCCGCTGCAGTCTCTGTTCACCCTACGGAGAACACTCATCTCCATAGCAATAAATTGACATGCTGCATCTCGGGAAGCCGCACCACAGGTCAGTTTACACTGCGGGAAAAACTAGCACAATGGGCATGAGATTTCTAGAAATCCCATCCACTGTGCTTCTACTGTACAACGCAGTGTTTTGCACACAGCGAAAACACTCTGCATCCAAAACGCTGTGAACCCTGATCGTGGACACGTACCCTTATGGCTCAAAGAAATCTGTGCAAATCAGTCTCACGTCAGATCTCCAATCACAATGCCCAGAATAGCCAACCGACCAGAAAATGACAGCTTCACATATTTCTCGGAGGCTGTGATGCTTGGGTGGGAAAAGTCACAGCGATCACGGGCACTGCATCAGAGATCAGGCCAGTTTGCATGGACATCTGCATGAGTCCTTACACTGAGAAAATGACCTCCAGTCCACACAGAAGAAGCTATGTGAGCCATCAGGCCACAAATACGGTCAACATAATGACAGATTGGTGTTAGAAATGGCAATTACCATCAAAGTATTGTAATACTTTCTATACACACACATTACTGTTTGCTAACAGAGGAGACAAAAAACCCAAAACATTGGAATGCTCCTTTTATACATTCTTGGACAAAAGCATGGAAAAGTAAAACACAGAAAGATGCAGAATACCAAGTATTGCTCATCTCAACTGCAGTGCAGGCAAATGCATTCTAGGGTTGCCAAAAGCAGCGATTTCAGAGTGAAAAGCCGTTGTCTGAAGTAATAAAGGGAATGAATCTGAAGGTGACCAATTGTTTAAATCAGATTTTGTGTTTAATGTATTTTTTAAAGAATTGTTGGCAATTGAAAAGAAAAACCCCAAACCTTCATATCAATACTGCAATTTTGATCCTGGCTACTGGGGCTTCTGTAGACTTCTACCCCTTGTCCTTTCAGGAATAGTTTTCACCAAGATGCCATATTGTCAGAGAAATGACTAGATAGACAAAATAGGCAGGGCACTTCATAGTATAAAAATCCTGAATCAAGTGGAGATGATGAAGGCTGGCAGAGCGAGCATACGGCAGTACCCTCACCTTAGAGGGATGTGCAAATCCAGTGATATTAGCACTGCTGAGTACAACAGACCGGTATATAGTAGATTCATAAGAAATTAAATATTAGAACTGTTAATATTGTACAGATTTCTACCTCAGGCCAACAATCTCTTCAGAAGGAAGAGGATTTGATCTCTGGTGCCATCTATTGAATGTAATCATCCTAAAAGTCAATATCGACCCTTTAACTAGCCTTGCCATATGAAGCCAAACCAGAAATTTCAATTGTAGATACATGTTTCAGGGTGCTTGCCATAATCAGTGCACAGCCAGAGATCTGATTTGGCTAGATGACTGGGAGTCAGAAGGAAAAGCGTTTGAGATATGACGACATCTATTGGATGTAACAATCCTAAAGTTTCTGGTTTGGCTTCTTATCCAAAGTCATGTGGCAAGGCTTGTTAACACTAGAACTACTGAGGTAGTCATTTTGACTACTTTGCACCATGTATTTCTATATGTGTCACGAGTCCAGTAGTTCTAGTGTTAAAGGGTCAATAATGACCTTCAGGATTGTTAGGGGTATTTCTTACATAGCGAGATTGCTAGCGAGATCACTGCTGAGTCATGGTTTTTGTGACACACCAGTGACCTCATCAGCGATCTCGCTGTGTGTGACACTGAGCAGCGATCTGGCCCCTGCGGTGAAATCGCTGCTCGTTACACACAGTGCTGGTTTATTTTTTTGGACGTTGCTCTCCCGCTGTGAAGCACATATCGCTGTGTTTGACAGCGAGAGCAACAATCTGAATGTGCAGGGAGCCGGCGTCTGGCAGCCTGCGGTAAGCTGTATCCAAGGTAAATATCGGGTAACCGGGTAACCAAGCGAAGCCCTTTGCTTGGTTACCCAATATTTACCTTGGTTACTAGCGTATGCCGCTCTCGGGCTGCCAGTGCCGGCTCCCTGCACACGTAGCCGGAGTACACATCGGCTAAATAAGCGAAGCGGTTTGCTTATTAAGCCGATATGTACTCTGGCTAGGAGTGCAGAAAGCCAGCGCTAAGCGGTGTGCGCTGGTAACCAAGGTAAATATCAGGTAACCAAGTGAAGTGCTTTGCTTGGTTACCCGATATTTACCTTAGTTACCAAACGCAGCATCGCTTCCACGCGTCGCTGCTGGCTGGGGGCGGTCACTGGTGAGATCTGCCTGATTGACAGCTCACCAGCGACCATGTAGCGACGCACCAGCGATCCCGACCAGGTCAGATCGCTAGTGGTATCGCAGGAGCGTCGCCAAAGTGTGACGGTACCCTTACATTCAATAGATTGGTGCCAGAGATTAAATCTTCTTTCTGAAGAGGCCAATTACATACTTAATTTCCCAGAGGAGCACTGCATGGCCTGCAAGTCTCCTTACAGAGGCATATCACTCTTCATAATGGGAAATGTTCCACAGGACAGACACTAGTAACCTGAGAAAGGCATTGGTTTGATGTTGAAACACATAGCCCTGTATACGTTTGGTGAATTCTCATAAGTATACTACCATCCTGTCTGTCATACGCAGCAGCTCTTATTGACAGGGGACACTTCTATTCACAGATGATAATACAGGTTTCATCTATAACAGACGATGTCACAGCTGACCCGCTCCTCCTCCCTTCATTACCAGTCAGATGCTCCAATACATAAGACTGTTCATGTGGTGACTGTCCATGTAAATTTCCTAAAAACAGTCAGACTAAAAAAAAAAAAAAAAAAAAAGGCCCAGCAGCCAGTGTGCAGGATTTGGGATTTTGATTTACACAGTAGCTCTTCTAACTTCAATGGTCACACCACTTTACCATAATCACTAATACCATCATACATACATCAACTTCTGGCTGGTGAATGGGAGCTCGAAGTGCCAACCAAAATGGTCACCAATGTGACCGAAAATTTACAGGAGGTGTAAAGAAAAAAAATTGAGCTTCATAGTCATTTGCAACTCTGTATGCTTCAGCACACAAGCAGATGTGTATGTGGGGGCAGAGGAGGCCGCAGAAACCAGACATCACTACTGTTAGGCACAGGACGAAGGATATCCCTACTGTGGGGGTGGAGGACTTAGGCAGGGATAAGACTATGGGGGGTTTTGGATGTGTGCTCTAGGTCATGACACTGTATCTTAGATTGATGGGGGCCTCACTCTGCATGTGTAAAATCTTCAACAGGAAGTCGACTGAAAAAATCTGTGTACCTTATATTGAGTGTGGTCCAGCACTCTGGAGGTGTACATTAGGCCACTGATTGTGACTATAGGGGTGCGGGTCTATATTACTAAATACAAAAGGAGTTTCCAAGATTATTTTAAATAATCAGAAAGCAGAGGATGCAGATTAAGATAATTGGTAAATTTGGAATCAATCTAGCACTGTCAGTGACCATGCAAAAATAATATTTCGACAAATGTCAGGTAACTGCTGCAGTCAGTCACTGTCCTCAGAAACAATGGTAATGACCACTGAGGCTGGCAAGTCGCCAATGCGGTCAGGTAGCCAAAACATTATCTCTACAACTGAAAAAAGAAAGACGGCAACACTGGTCAGGTGGGCACTTGAAGCAGTGAATTATTTTGCTATTTAATTCATCAATTGCTTTCTGGCAGTTTAAAAAAAAAACCAAGAAAAAAAAACCAACTTGACAAACTAGTTTAATTAAGATATATATATATATATATATTTAAATTTGGCAACTAACTTATGGGCTCCTATATTTCTTGGGGTTGGGCGCCAATGGCGTGTTTACATATATATATTTTTCTCAGTTTTTTGCAGTTACAATAACTTTAGAACTGAGAAAACTACACTTACTGCCTCAGAGTTATCAATAAAAGGATCCGTCTCGTCATAGCCATAACCTATGTCAATCAGATCCTGCATACGATCCTTTCGATGGTGGTGACTTTTCACGCCCTGTTAAAAAAAAAAAATAAATAAAAAAAAGAAAAGAAATTCTTTCTAATTTTTAATTGTAAACTTAGTTATGAGCTCAGCTCAAGAGTCGGCAGGCACTAAGCTACTGTAATGTGCTGCTACAATTGAGCCAAGCAGCAAGGTAAGAGCAAGCATCACGCCAGTCGCTGCCTATGAAGAAAGCACAGAAGAGGAATGCACATTTTGGGTTCTTTTTCCCTTCATTACTGAAATGTCTTACTTTTCTATGCCTCCATTGCGTGTGCTACCTGGCGCGATGCTTGCACTTTGGTGCATTGCTTCAATGTAGCAGCACATCATGAGCAAGATATGATTTTTAGTTTATAATATGCTTAGCAATTGTCTTTCAATTTGAAAAAGCTTTAATTTAGTCTTGTCATAACACTTTTTGATATATTCTGAAGCAAATCTTGGCAAACCTACACTATAGGTCAAGCGTTTAGACAGGCCATTTCATGCAAAGGTTTTCCTTGTTATGTGTATATTGTACATTCAGACTGAGGACCGCAAAACCATGAAAGTAAAAAAAAAAATGAAAATAAGGAGTACCAAAATGCATATGACACAAACCAGAGTATGTGTGACACCTAAGATTCCTGAAAGTCCATCCCTTTGAGGCTATGTTCACACATTGAGCGCATGCGTGCAAGCTCGCCCTACCACCGTCCTCTATCTCCGGCGTCCTTAGGGCCTCTGCGCGTACGCGGTCGTCATGGTTTCTCCATGACGCCCGCACATGCGTGAAGTGTCCGGACGGCTGGATTTGCGGTGCAGGATGACAGTGACCATATGCCGCTGTAGGCAGCCGGTGGATGTATGACTGTGTAATCAGGTGACCGGTATCATGTAATTAAGCGGAGGATTTAAAGCAGCGCACCGCACATCCTGGTACTATTGTCTTTTTCTTCCCCTGATGAAGCTGGTGGTTACCTCACTCATGTGAAACGTACGTAGGGTGTTTTTCCAGGTCCCAGGAATTAATACCGCTTACTTTGATGCCTGTATTTTGCTGTTAATAGACTCTGCTGGTATGTGTACCTTTACTTAAGCACTTTAGCTCTTTAATGCGCATCCAGTCATTGTTTACCTCTATTTATACAGGCACGTTTACACGCACTTTTTTATGCAACTTGTGTCCAACCTTCTGCATTCTTGTATTTATATGGGCTATGTGCAATATTCTATATTGTGAAACTATTGTTTGGACATATGATTATGTCAGCTGAATTTTTATCCTGGGTCACTTTTTCACAAAACCTTGTACTTTCTTCCTTCTTTTTTTCTAACCATAAGGGTTTTTATTGCCACAGTGTCTCTCAATAAAATATTTTTGTAGCACTTATACTCCTGTTTCTCCTGTTTCTTTCATGTGTTCTTGGAGTATGCTCCTTGCGCTTCTTACCTACATATATAGAAGGGCGTATTGTAAGTAATCCCTATGGATTTTGTTATTTATGTTCACACTGGACGTTTTTTTCCCTGAGCAGAACCTGATCTTGTGGCATAAGTCTCCTGAGGGTTTCCTGGTGGTTTTCTGTGTTTTTAGCCAGTCTTTTCGTGTGGTTTTTATGGCTTTTTTTACTGCGTTTTTTTGCACTTCTGTGATAGCCGGACCAAGTCCAGACCTGGGCCCAGGCTGGGATTGACCTGGGTTCGGCACTCTGGTAAATATAATAAAAAAAAAAAAAGTTTAGGGAAAAAAAAAAAGAAAAGAAAGCAAGCATGCTATACTTTACCAGTCTCCGGCGTCGCTCTACCTGCTCTCGCGGCCCGCCTCCTACTTGCGGGGCCGCTCATTAGCCTCATGTATATTCACCGCTTTCCCCGCCTATCAGCATCTGTGATTGGTTGCAGTAAGACGCGCCCCCAACCTGTGTGACAGCGGCTGACTGCAATCCCAGACTGTCTGCGGGTCTATCGTACAGCAAGAATAAATAAATAAAAAAAATTGGCACAGGGTCCCCCCCCCATGATACCCAGCACAGATAACGCATACAGCTACAGGCTGCAACCCCCATGTGTGCTTATCTTGGCTGTGTAACAAAATAAGGAGGAACCTCAAGCGGTTTGGTTTTTTTTTGTTTTAAATAAAAAACAAAAAACAAAAACCTAACCGCCCGGTTTCCCCCCTCCCCCACAATTTTGATACCCAGTCAAGATAAAGCTCGACAGCTGGGGGCTGGTATTCTCACGCTTGGGAGACCCATGTTCATTGGGTGCCCCTCAGCCTTAAAAATAGCAGCCGCCCAGGATTGTTGCATCCATTACATGTGACAATCGAAGAACTTTACCAGGCTCTTCCCAATTGCCCTGATGCAGTGGCAATCGGGGTTATAAAGAGTTAATATCAGCCTACAGCTGCCATTAAGACCTAGATTAGTAATAGCAGGCGTCTATATGAGAACCCCCATTACTAATCTGTAAGCGGTAAGAAATAAAACACAAACACCAAAAAAAATCCTTTAATTGAAATAAAATACAAAAAGCACCCTCTTTCACCACTTTATTAACCTCCAAAACACCCTGGCAGGTTCAACGTAATCCACACTAGGGCCTACAACAATTCTAGCTCAGCTACACATACAGCTCACAGTGAGCGCCATAGAACATGACTGCCCGCTGTGAGCTCCAGGCAGAGAATTAATGAGCCGCGTGATCAGCGTGACGTCACTCAGGCTATTTGAGGTCAAAAGTATCACCAGCTGTGACCACAAATCACCTAAGCGCGGCTCAATCTCTGCCTGAATCTCACAGCGCTCAGTCGTGTTCCATGATTGCGCTCTGTGACTTAAGATATGTAGCAGAGCTGGAATAGTCGTGGGACCTCGTGTGGATTACATCGGACCTGCAGGGTTTTTTTTGGGTTAATAAAGTGGTGAAAGAGGTTTTTTTGTATATCAGCTCAAATAAAGGATTTTTTCGGTGTTTGAGTTTATTTCTTTTTTTCTATTCACTTACTGATTAGTAATGGGGGGGGTCTCAGACACCTGCCACTACTAATCTAAGGCTTAGTAGCAGCTGTGAGCTGACATTAGCCCCTTAAATTACCTTGTTCGCCACTGCACCAGGGCAATTGGGAAGAACCGGGTAAAGCGCCGGGATTGTCACATCTAATGGAAGCGAGAATCCTGGGCTGCTGCAGTCTGCTATAAACATGGGTTTCCCCAGCCTCCGAATACCTGCCGCCAGCTATTATTGGGCTTTATCTTTGCTGGGTATCAAAATTGGGGGGCACGCACTTTTTTTTTTTAAAATTTAAATAATTAAAAAGAAACAGCATGGGATCCCTTCTATTTTGATACACAGCCAACATAAAGTCATACAGCTGGGGGCTGCAGCCTGTAGCCGTAGGCTTTATATGTGCTGGGTATCATAACATGGGGGGACCCTACGCCTTTTTTTTTTTAAATTTATTTATTTTTACTGTATGATAGACCCACACACCGGGTATGTGATTGGTAGCAGGCAGGTACTGTCAAACAGGCTGGGGCGCATTTGAGTGCAACCAATCACAGACACCGGTGGGCAGGGAAAGTAGTGACTATGCAATGAAGGTAATGAGCAGCTTGGGAAGTCAAGGAGCGCCCGGTACAGAGTTTTTTTACTAACCCGGTTAGACCCGCCAATCCAGGGTATCTGCAAGTCCACCCATCAATAGGGTGAAAAACCAAGATAAAAGCACTGAAAAGAATGGACATTTCTTTCTATTAATAACGCAGCAAAAACCAGAGCGGTTCATAAACCAGTCAGGAGAACACTGTAGGTAATCTCAGAGAGTGCTGGGACCAAGCTAAAAACAATGTAAAAACGCAGCAAAAACACCATGTGTGAACATAGCCTGACTATAACACTTTACACTCCCTTGTCATTCTCTCAAGCAACAGCATCTGATAGTCCACTGCAATGGCTTCCAATGTACAGGTATACTCATTAACAATTCATCTGTGGAACCACCAACCTTAGGAAAAGTGTTTGCAACTATCAGGTGTGTTTTGTAGCGACAGTTCTCGTACATCATGCCATACAGCGCTGAGCCTATTCCACTATTCTAAGCCAGAATATGGAAAGAACCACTCCACTAGGTCAAGAGAAACAACAGTCCATCGTTACTTTATATAAAGATTAGTCTATAAGAAAAACTGCTAGAACCCTGAAGATTTCCTCAAGTGAAGTCATGAAAACCATCAATCTCTATAAAGAATCTGGTTGTAATGAGGACTGCTTCAGAAAGGCAAGATCAATAATTATCTCTAGTGGAAAGAATAAGTTCATCAGCGTTTCCACAGTCAGAAATCTCAGATTGACAGCACTTAAATAACAGCCTTAATAAACTATGAACAGACATCACATAGCAGACATATAAATATTAACTATCTAGAGGAGACTGTGAAAAGCAGGCCTTTATGGCTGAATTGCTACAAAACATCCAATACTGAGGGCCGCAGACAAAAATGTGTTACATGTCCCAAACAAGTCTCCTAAGGACTTGACATTAGATCAATGGAAATCTGTACTGTGGTCTGATGGTCAAAATTTTAGTGAGAGGAAGGTTTCTACAAGTGTGGTGTCCACTATGAAGCCTGGACTGCGAGGTTTGGTGGTGCTTTGCTGGGGATGTATTGCAAATTCAAGGCACTCTTACCCAGCATGGCTACTACAGCAGCTACCAGAGCAATGTGCATCGCCCTGCTAGCCCATCGGGCACCGTCATTTATGTTTGGCTAGAGTCACACTTGCATGTGATAATACACTGCCTGGACTAGCCGGCGGCTCTCCTGACAGCTTTATCTAGAAATAGATGACGCTGACCCGCTCCTGTCCAGAGCGAAGCCACCCGGTCCGGGTAGTGCGATGTGATCCTCATGCAAGTCACATGCAAGAGTGACTCCAGCCTTACAATAAGACAAAGGCCCAAAACAAAACCTGCAGACTATGTAAGGGATATGTGACCAACATGGTGATGGATGGAGTTCCAACACAAGTGAGATGTTTTGGGAGGAGTTGGACTCCAGAATAAGGCCTAAGACACACGGTGAGAAAAACGGTGTGAGTGGAGTGCGAGAAAACATCGCATTCCACTCGGACCAATATTAGCCTATGTGCCAGCACACATGAGCGATTATTTTCTCAGCCCTAATCGGACCGAGAAAACAATCGCAGCATGCTGCAACTGTAATGCGAGTCTTGTTTCTCTCGCACCCATTCAAGTCAATGGAGTGAGAAAAAAAAAAAAAAATCGCACTGCACTTGCGGTACACCGCGAGTGCAGTGAGAGAATGGCAAAAGCCGGCTACGGAGGAGAGAGGGAGAGAAATCCATCCCTCCCCTCCGTGCCGACCCTCCCCTCAGTCGCAGGGACACTCGGCTTTGCTGTACTGCCAGCGAGAGCCAAGTGTCATGCGAGGGGATCGCAGTAATCCCCGTGTGGCCCCAGCCTAAATGTAAAACACCAAACAGGTGCTCAAAATTGCTAGTACCGAGTTACCCTTGAAGGAGTTCTATTACCATCTCCAAGATCCTATCCCAATATGTAGTAGGTGTAATAATATTAGCAAATACCTCCAATTAGAAATGTAGTACATTTCTCCTGATAACACCATTCTCTTACCACATTTTAAGGACATTTCAGCTTTGGTATCCATGGTTTTGTTCACTCAGACAGGTTGTTGCTTGTGGCCATATCCATGGATACCCAAGCTGCAATACTGTGCACATGAGGTAAGAGACATGGCAATATCAGAACTGTACTACCTGCCTAATTGGAGGTATTTGCTAATATTACTACTACTACAGATGCTACTACATATTGTGATAGGAACTTGGAGCTGGGAATACCCCTTTAAAGACTTAAAGGGAACCTGTCATCAGAAATTTAGCTATAAAGCTAAAAGTTCCCCCCTCTGCAGCTCCTGGGCTGCATTCTAGGAAGCTTCCTATAGATTTTGTGTCACCTTTTATCCCAAAATAAACACTTTATAAACTGGTACCTTTTCGTATGTAAATTTCTTAATTTTCCATGTGGGCGGGCTGCCTGATGTACGTTGCTGTTCCTCCATCATATTGACGCCGCCCCCGAACGCTGAATTTGAAAGTTCAGGACACCGCCCCTGGGTGCCCGTGGTCCAGCGCATGCGCTGTTCCACTGTAGCGGTGCCGTGCACTGTGTGCACGTGCGACCGCTGTGACGCTTTGCGCGGGCACGAGGTTATGGGCGGCGCTGTTAGTGTCATCAGTAAGTGCCGCCCATAACCTCGTGACCGCACTTTCCCCTATTCCTCCAGCGTTATGCGCAAGCGCTGGAGGAATGATGCCCGGACGTCCCCTCCTTCCCATCATGCTCAGCACGAGGTCACGAGGTTATGGGCGGCACTTACTGATGACACTAACAGCGCCGCCCATAACCTCGTGCCCGCGCAAAGCGTCACAGCGGTCGCACGTGCACACAGTGCACGGCACCGCTACAGTGGAACAGCGCATGCGCTGGACCACGGGCACCCAGGGGCGGTGTCCTGAACTTTCAAATTCAGCGTTCGGGGGCGGCGTCAATATGATGGAGGAACAGCAACGTACATCAGGCAGCCCGCCCACATGGAAAATTAAGAAATTTACATACGAAAAGGTACCAGTTTATAAAGTGTTTATTTTGGGATAAAAGGTGACACAAAATCTATAGGAAGCTTCCTAGAATGCAGCCCAGGAGCTGCAGAGGGGGGAACTTTTAGCTTTATAGCTAAATTTCTGATGACAGGTTCCCTTTAAAAATCCATTCCAGATGTCTGAGATGGCTACCTAACAGAATGCCAATGGGGTGTAATAGTGCTAGAGTAAAAGGGAATGATACTTTATCAATGTAATGTATAAACACATTCTTGCTTGTTTTATATTTTCATTTCCATATGTGTTTCTTTGTGGTTTTGCCGCCTTCAGTCTGAAACTGCAATATGCACATTTTAATAAGAACAAGGCAAACTACAGCAGCACAGGCGAGTCCAAAATTTTCATTGATACTATATATCACCACGCTATATTTCTTTAACCATGTGATTATCTGCTCACGTCAGCTCCAACATACACTGAACAAAAAAATAAAACACTTTTTGCTTCCATTTTTTTATGAGCTCAGCTCAAAGATCTAAGACTTTCTCACAAATATTTTTCACAAATTTGTCTAAATCTGTGTTAGTGAGCACTTCTACTTTGCCAAGATAAATTACCTTACAAGAGTGGCATATCAAGTTTCTCATTAGACCGCATGAATATTGTCTTTGTTTGAACACAATAAAGGCCACTGTAAAAATGTGCAGTTTTATCACACAGCACACTGCCCCGGATGTCACAAGTCTTGAGGGAGCCTGCAATGCGGACTGCAGGAAGGGCCATCAGAGCTGTTGCTCGTGAATTGAATGTTCATTTCTCTAAAATAAGTAGTCTCCCAAGGAGTTCCACAGAAATTAGCAGTACATCCAACCGACCTCACGATCACACCAGCCCAGGACCTCAACATCCAGCATCTTCACCTCCAAGATGGTCTGAGATCAGCCGCCCGGACTGGTGCTGGAAAATTTGGTTTACATACCAAAACGATTTTTGCACAAACTATCAGAAACAGTCTCCGGGAAGCTCATCTGCTGCTCGTCATCCTCATCGGGGCCTACACCTGACTGCAGTTTGTAGTCGTAACCAATTTGAGTATGCAAATGCTCATATTCTATGGCATCTGGCACGTTGAAGAGGTGTTCCCTTCATGGATGAATCCTGGTTTTCACTGTACAGGGCAGATAGACTGCATGTATGGCACAGTGTGGGTGAGCGGTATGCGGACATCCATGTTGTGAACCAAATGTCCCATGGTGGCAGTGGGGTTATGGTATGGGCAGATATATAATATGGACAACCAGCACAGGAACATTTTGAATGCAGATACCGTAACACGTTCCTGAAGCCCATTGTTGCAGCATAATAATGGACATCCTCATGTTGCAAGCAGGGCTGTGGAGCCTGAGTCGAATGGTTGGCTTATCGACTCCACAGCCCTGGTTGCATGGATCTGTACACAATTCCTGGAAACCTCCCATTCTTGCATGGCCATCATACTCACCGGACATGTCACCCATTAAGCATGTTTGGGATGCTTTGGATTGGCGTATATGATAGCGTGTTCAAGTTGCTGTCAATATCCAGCAACTTCACACAGGCCACAATCACCAACCTGATCAACTATGTGAAGATATGTTGCAATGCACGAGGCAAATGGTGGTCACGTCAGATACTGACTGGTTTTCTTATCCCTCTCCACAGAACCACGCAACACTGTAAAACAGCACATTTTAGAGTGGCTTTTTATTGTGGCCAGCCTAAAAGGCCACGTCTCACTAAGCAACATCACTAGCAACATCGCTGCTGAGGCACGATTTTTGTGACGTAGCAGCGATGTTGCTAGCGATGTTGCTGTGTGTGACATCCAGCAACAACCTGGCCCCTGCTGTGAGGTTGCCGGTTGTTGCTGAATGTCCTGGACCATTTTTTAGTTGTTGCTCTCCCGCTGTAAAGCTTGTGACAGCAAGAGAGCAACAACTAAATGTGCAGTGAGCCGGCTTCTACGGACGCTGGTAACCAAGGTAAATATTGGGTAACCAAGAAGCCCTTTCCTTGGTTACCCGATATTTACCTTCGTTACCAGCGTCCGCCGCTCTCAAGCTGTCAGTGCCGGCTCCCTGCACACATAGCCAGACTACACATCGGGTAATTAACCCAATGTGTACTCTGGCTAGGAGTGCAGGGAGCCAGCGCTAAGCGGTGTGCGCTGGTAACCAAGGTAAATATCGGGTTGGTTACCCGATATTTACCTTAGATACCAAGCACAGCATCGCTTCCACGCGTCGCTGCTGGCTGGGGGCTGGTTACTGGTGAGATCTGCCTGTTTGACAGCTCACCAGCAACCCGTGTAGCGACGCTCCAGCGATCCCTGCCAGGTGAGGTTGCTGGTGGGATCGCTGGAGCGTCGCTTAGTGTGACGGTACCTTTAGACACTCCTGTGCAATAATCATGCTGTGTAATCAGCATCTTGATATGCCACACCTGTGAGGTGGAAGGATTGTCTCCACAAAGGAGAAGTGCTCAATTACACAGGTTTAGACAAATTTGTGAGCAATACTAGAGAGAAAGACTATATTACGTACCGGTAATGGGATTTTCCTGAGTCCACGACAGCACCCACGAGAGAGGGATCCGCCCCCTTCAGGACAGGAAACCTACAGATAAAAAGGGGCGGTCCCCCTCCCTCATCAGTTGGTTGCAGAGACCGGGAGAGGAACCACCAAAGAATTAGTAAATAACACAGACCAATCCCAGGACACCGAAGCGTGAGAAAAAACAAAAAGAAAGGGCAGGGGTGTAAAGGGTGCTGTCGTGGACTCCGGAAAATCCCATTACCGGTACGTAATATAGTCTTTTCCTTTCGTCACGACAGCACCCACGAGAGACTTAGAGAGAAGACACACTGAGGGCGGGATAACCACGTGAAGAGCCAAGCTGCCAAATGGAAGGTCAGTGGAAGAACCAAAGGCCAGCCGGCAGAGCCCGGAAAAGAGGAAGGAGAAGACCAGGTCACAGCCTTACAAAACCGTCGAGGAGACATCCGCCACAGCCACCAAGTAGGAGGCCACCTCCCAGGAGAACGATCCGTCACCGAGGAGGACAGGAGAACAGGCTGCACCACAGACGCGAGGGAAACAGTAGCCCACAGCCATCGGGGCAAGGGACGGCACGACACCAGAGGAGCACAGCCGGAACCCTGAAAGACAAAAAACAAAAGACCCATCCAGCCGCCAAGGGGCCGCCGATTGACCCAGGGGGGGCAGCGCCCCCCCAATCAAGGACGCGAAAGGAAGGAAGGGAGAAAGAGCACATGACAGAGAGAGGCTTGAAGGGCGCAAAGGGTAGGGCGCCCAACCCTAAAGCAAGACCCCAGGGAGGAGAGCCGGTATACGGACCGCCTGGCAGCGGCCCCCAGCCGGAAGGAAGCGCACAACCCCTCAGAACCCGCAAGACGGGATTTAAACAGGGCGCCCAGGGCAGAAACAGGCACCCGGAGGGGACCGACAGAGAGACCCATAACCCTTCCCGACAGGAGAACGGCAGAACAGAGGACAACGGAATACAGCAGATGAGGAGGGAGAAAGGGAGGGCAGGAAGAGCATCCACAGCCGACCACAAGGTTGGGTGCGGACTGGCGGCCTACAGCGCAGCAAGGACGGGAAGGCAGCAACGCCCCGACAAAAAACACACCGGCAAGGGGAGTCCTGTGACGCGGGGGGAAGGAAGGGACTCCGTGACAGGAGGGCTGGCCGGGACGGAAGAACCTAGGGGCGCCCGAACAAGCACGGCACCCAGGAGAGAGAATCAGGAACGGCAGGGCCAGAAGGGAGCAGCAAGGAACACCAGAAGCGAAGCATGAAGCCCGAGGCGCCAGGCCCCGCGCAAGGCCAGGGAGGCGCAAGGCTGCAGAGGCGGAAGACCAGAACACAGGCCCCTGCGGTCCAAAGGCCAAGAGGCCAAGAGGCACAGACGCACAGAGGGCCAGAGGCCAAGAGGCACAGACGCACAGAGGGCCAGAGGCCAAGAGGCACAGACGCACAGAGGGCCAGAGGCCAAGAGGCACAGACGCACAGAGGGCCAGAGGCCAAGAGGCACAGACGCACAGAGGGCCAGAGGCCAAGAGGCACAGACGCACAGAGGGCCAGAGGCCAAGAGGCACAGACGCACAGAGGGCCAGAGGCCAAGAGGCACAGACGCACAGAGGGCCAGAGGCCAAGAGGCACAGACGCACAGAGGGCCAGAGGCCAAGAGGCACAGACGCACAGAGGGCCAGAGGCCAAGAGGCACAGACGCACAGAGGGCCAGAGGCCAAGAGGCACAGACGCACAGAGGGCCAGAGGCCAAGAGGCACAGACGCACAGAGGGCCAGAGGCCAAGAGGCACAGACGCACAGAGGGCCAGAGGCCAAGAGGCACAGACGCACAGAGGGCCAGAGGCCAAGAGGCACAGACGCACAGAGGGCCAGAGGCCAAGAGGCACAGACGCACAGAGGGCCAGAGGCCAAGAGGCACAGACGCACAGAGGGCCAGAGGCACAGACGCACAGAGGGCCAGAGGCCAAGAGGCACAGACGCACAGAGGGCCAGAGGCCAAGAGGCACAGACGCACAGAGGGCCAGAGGCCAAGAGGCACAGACGCACAGAGGGCCAGAGGCCAAGAGGCACAGACGCACAGAGGGCCAGAGGCCAAGAGGCACAGACGCACAGAGGGCCAGAGGCCAAGAGGCACAGACGCACAGAGGGCCAGAGGCCAAGAGGCACAGAGGGCCAGAGGCCAAGAGGCACAGAGGGCCAGAGGCCAAGAGGCACAGAGGGCCAGAGGGCCAGAGGCACAGAGGGCCAGAGGCCAAGAGGCACAGAGGGCCAGAGGCCAAGAGGCACAGAGGGCCAGAGGCCAAGAGGCACAGAGGGCCAGAGGGCCAGAGGCACAGAGGGCCAGAGGCCCAGAGGCCCAGAGGGCCAGAGGCCCAGAGGCACAGAGGGCCAGAGGCACAGAGGGCCAGAGGCACAGAGGGCCAGAGGCACAGAGGGCCAGAGGCACAGAGGGCCAGAGGCACAGAGGGCCAGAGGCACAGAGGCCCAGAGGCCAAGAGGCCCAGAGGCCAAGAGGCCCAGAGGCCAAGAGGCCCAGAGGCCAAGAGGCCCAGAGGCCAAGAGGCACAGAGGCCAAGAGGCACAGAGGCCAAGAGGCACAGAGGCCCAGAGGCACAGAGGCCAAGAGGCACAGAGGCCAAGAGGCCAGGAAACACAGAGGGCAGGAGGCACAGAGGCCCGAGGCCAGGAGGCACAGAAGCAGGAGGCACAGAGGCACAGGGCCCGGAGGCCCAAGGCCGGGAGGTCCAGAGGCCAGGAAGCCACAGAGGTCAAGAAGGCACAAAGGCCAGGAGGCCCAGAGACCAGGAAGGCCGGAGGCCAGGAGACCAGAAAGGCCGGAGGCCAGGAGGCAAGGAAGTACAGAGGCCAGGAGGCAAGGAAGTACAGAGGCCAGGAGGCAAGGAAGTACAGAGGCCAGGAGGCAAGGAAGTACAGAGGCCAGGAGGCAAGGAAGTACAGAGGCCAGGAGGCAAGGAAGTACAGAGGCCAGGAGGCAAGGAAGTACAGAGGCCAGGAGGCAAGGAAGTACAGAGGCCAGGAGGCAAGGAAGTACAGAGGCCAGGAGGCAAGGAAGTACAGAGGCCAGGAGGCAAGGAAGTACAGAGGCCAGGAGGCAAGGAAGTACAGAGGCCAGGAGGCAAGGAAGTACAGAGGCCAGGAGGCAAGGAAGTACAGAGGCCAGGAGGCAAGGAAGTACAGAGGCCAGGAGGCCCGGAAGCACAGAGGCCAGGAAGCACAAGACACGGAAGCACAGAGGCCGGAGACACGAGACCAAGAGGCAACAGAGGCACGAGGCCAAGAAGCACGAGGCCAAGAAGCACGAGGCCAAGAAGCACGAGGCCAAGAAGCACGAGGCCAAGAAGCACGAGGCCAAGAAGCACGAGGCCAGGAGGCACAGAGGACTGAGGCCCCGAAGCACAGAAGCCCGGAGGTACCGAGGCCAAGCGGCACAGAGGCCACAGAAGCCAGGAGGCCCGGAGGCCACAGAAGCCAGGAGGCCCGGAGGCCACAGAAGCCAGGAGGCCCGGAGGCCACAGAAGCCAGGAGGCCCGGAGGCCACAGAAGCCAGGAGGCCCGGAGGCCACAGAAGGCAAGCGGCCCGGAGGCCACAGAAGGCAAGCGGCCCGGAGGCCACAGAAGGCAAGCGGCCCGGAGGCCACAGAAGGCAAGCGGCCCGGAGGCCACAGAAGGCAAGCGGCCCGGAGGCCACAGAAGGCAAGCGGCCCGGAGGCCACAGAAGGCAAGCGGCCCGGAGGCCACAGAAGGCAAGCGGCCCGGAGGCCACAGAAGGCAAGCGGCCCGGAGGCCACAGAAGGCAAGCGGCCCGGAGGCCACAGAAGGCAAGCGGCCCGGAGGCCACTGAAGGCAAGCGGCCCGGAGGCCACTGAAGGCAAGCGGCCCGGAGGCCACTGAAGGCAAGCGGCCCGGAGGCCACTGAAGGCAAGCGGCCCGGAGGCCACTGAAGGCAAGCGGCCCGGAGGCCACTAAAGGCAAGCGGCCCGGAGGCCACAGAAGGCAAGCGGCCCGGAGGCCACAGAAGGCAAGCGGCCCGGAGGCCACAGAAGGCAAGGGGCCCGGAGGCCACAGAAGGCAAGGGGCCCGGAGGCCACAGGGGCCCGGAGGCCACAGGGGCCCGGAGGCCACAGGGGCCCGGAGGCCACAGGGGCCCGGAGGCCACAGGGGCCCGGAGGCCACAGGGGCCCGGAGGACACAGGGGCCAGGAGGACACAGGGGCCAGGAGGACACAGGGGCCAGGAGGACACAGGGGCCAGGAGGACACAGGGGCCAGGAGGACACAGGGGCCAGGAGGACACAGGGGCCAGGAGGACACAGGGGCCAGGAGGACACAGGGGCCAGGAGGACACAGGGGCCAGGAGGACACAGGGGCCAGGAGGACACAGGGGCCAGGAGGACACAGGGGCCAGGAGGACACAGGGGCCAGGAAAACACAGGGGCCAGGAAAACACAGGGGCCAGGAAAACACAGGGGCCAGGAGGACACAGGGGCCAGGAGGACACAGGGGCCAGGAGGACACAGGGGCCAGGAGGACACAGGGGCCAGGAGGACACAGGGGCCAGGAGGACACAGGGGCCAGGAGGACACAGGGGCCAGGAGGACACAGGGGCCAGGAGGACACAGGGGCCAGGAGGACACAGGGGCCAGGAGGACACAGGGGCCAGGAGGACACAGGGGCCAGGAGGACACAGGGGCCAGGAGGACACAGGGGCCAGGAGGACACAGGGGCCAGGAGGACACAGGGGCCAGGAGGACACAGGGGCCAGGAGGACACAGGGGCCAGGAGGACACAGGGGCCAGGAGGACACAGGGGCCAGGAGGACACAGGGGCCAGGAGGACACAGGGGCTCAGGAGGGCACAGAGGCCACCGAGCACAGACCAAGAGGGCACCCCAGCGCACACCCCAGTGCAGACACCACCAGGACGCCTGCCACAGAGAGCAGAGGCGGCCAGGAATTCCACAGCATGAGGGACGCTGACGGCAGAGGGACCGTCCCAGAAGGGGACCAACCCCGGACAGAAGGGCAGGGGGAAGGGCTGGCAGAGATCCACAGCCGAGCCCCCCCGATCCGCAGGAGCACTGCCGGGCTACCGTCGTGGAGACAGAACGCGGACGCGGCAGGCCCAGGGCACCCCCTCCCGCGTGCACACGCCGTGCAGCGGTGAAGACGCAGGCACGCGTCAGGGAGAGGCTCCGGCCCGACCGCCATAGCAACTCACCAGCACCGCAGCGTCCGGCCAGGATGGAGGGGACCACGGGCTTCACCAGGAACCTTCCCGGCCGCTCCCCCGGAAGCGCTCCTGCATACTTCCGGGTCACTGCAGCAGGGAGCGTGCGCCGACGCGTCAGGGCCCCCCCCCCGCCGCGCACACGGTCCGGTAGAAGCACGCTCTGCTGCAGGCGTCATATCCCTGGAGGCAAAGCCGGACCAGGAGAAAAAGGACGAGGTGCAACGGAGGACGGAGTCCACGAGGGGAGCTCCACCGACCGTGCTTCCGGATCCTGAGCTCCGCCGTTCCCTTGGAGACCGCACGGACTCAACTGGACCCAGGTACTGTAGGTTCCGATCCCTGCAGGACAGGAAACCAACTGATGAGGGAGGGGGACCGCCCCTTTTTATCTGTAGGTTTCCTGTCCTGAAGGGGGCGGATCCCTCTCTCGTGGGTGCTGTCGTGACGAAAGGAAAAAAGGCCTTATGTGTATATAGAAAAGTCTCTGAGTTCAGCTCCTGAAAAATGGGAGCAAAAGCAAAGTGTTACGTATATATTTTTGTTCAGTGTAAATAAAACATTACATTGTCCATGTAATCATGTTTATTTTAAATTTGATGAAAATATTACATTTTTAGACCTGGAGCTGAAAAATACAGAAATTATTTTTTTTGTATCCTGAATGGTACATAATAAAAGTTCTAAATTATTTAAGATGTCATAATGAACATAATGAAACTACAGGCATCACAAGGAGAGGCTGCTTGTTTGTCTATTGGTGCGTACGAAGTCACCGAGTGCTTAGTCGTGCACCATTTTTATTCATATATGCCTATTGGAGGCAGACACCCAAATGGTCTACTATGTCTAGGTGTCTGCCTCCAGTAGGCATATACGAATGAAAATGGTGCATGACAAAGCACACCGTGACTCAGTTTGCACCATTAGAGTTATTGGCCCGTTGGCGCATACGTCCAAATCCCGTTTTTCACCGATGGGACCACTGAACGGGACGGGACGCAGTGTGAAAGCACCCTTAGGCTGGCCATGCAAATTACAAGCCACTTGACTGAACCAAGCTACAGCCAATCGTTCAGCCAGCAGTAATCTCAGCCGAGTGCTTGTGTTCTATATGAGAAAGTAATTAGGGCACCACAAATGGTAAACACTGGGATCAATCCAAAAAACACACCTGAAATTACAGAACCATATAGAAGAAGCAAGATGGTGTGTAATAATTGGGATCACCAAATAGAAAATATTCAAACAATTTTTATTAGTCAAAAAAACACCAACATGGAGTTAAAAGCATTTAAAATACACAAACGTGTTCAACACATACAGGGGCTTGCATATAATAAGACAAAAACCCCACAGGTCACCCCCTCCATATAAATAAGACCCAATATATTAATAAGAAAGGCAAAGCCTCAGTACTGATAGATGGACATCAGCAGAGAAACAAGCAAAATGCACCAGAAACATCCATAATATACATAAGATTTCATAAATACCACAGACAGGGTAAAAAGGTGCAGCGAAAATCAGCAAGCAGGAGCAGATTCTGCCCCATTTTTCCCTGAGGAAGCCACTCCAGGGGTGGCGACACGCGTGGGGGGGGTTCTTGTCCTCCCTCCTGTATGGCTGCCTCCTTTGTGATTGCAAAATCTGCTCCTGCTTGCTGATTTTCGCTGCACCTTTTTACCCTATGTGGTATTTATGAAATCTTATGTACTATTATGTATGTTTCTGGTGCATTTTGCTTGTTTCTCTGCTGATGTCCATCTATCAGTACTGAGGCTTTGCCTTTCTTATTAATATATATAGTGACTTACTTATTTATATGGAGGGGGTGACCTGTGGGGTTTTTGTCTTATTATATGCAAGCCCCTGTATGTGTTGAACACATTTGTGTATTTTAAATGCTTTTAACTCCATGTTGGTGTTTTTTTTAACTAATAAAAATTGTTTGAATATTTTCTATTTGGTGATTCCAATTATTACACACCATCTTGCTTCTTCTATATGGTTGTGTTCTATATGAGAACGCCGTTGACTGACACATCGGATGGTGGTGTATGGCAAAGAGATCAATCTGATCAGCAATCTGATATCAGACATGCCCAGTCAACATCTCTCTCAACCATTAGTTAGCTGGCATCCCCACGTATAAACTGTTGACCTAACCGGTCCAGATCAGAGGTTTCAAATTATATTTGTCTAAGTGTACGCGGGCCTATAGTAGTTTACTTAGCTTGGTTGTGCAGACGACTTTTGACCTAGTGATGGGTCCTTTTTAACAAGTTACAGTTTAAAGTAATTTAGTCCTGCAGTGTCAGACACATTTTCAATTGTTTTTGCGCCTACTAGTCTAAATGGTATAACTTTTTAATTGTATACATGATTTTTGCAGCTATATTTATTTTTATACATAATTTTAATAATTTTAGCTTATTTAAACCCTTTCCGACAAGGCAATTCTCCATGATTCCAGTTTCCTTTGCTGCCCCACTCCCCTTCCAAGAGCTATAACTTATTTTATGTCAACATAGCTGTACAAGGGCTTTTTTTTGGAGGGATGAGTTGAACTTTTGAATGACATCCTCTATTTTTATCATGCAATGTACTGAAAAAAAAAAGGAAAAAAAAAAATTGTTAACCTGCTCCTCCACCCCAAAAAAAACACTATTGCTTTTTGGCTTTTATTTTGATGGCTTTCATTGTGTGGAAAAAATGACCTGCCAATATGATTCTACAAGTTAGTACGCTTACAGCAATATCAGGCATGAATAATTGTTTGTTTTTTTATGTAAGCGATGAAACAAAATTTGGGGATTTGTAAAAATTGTAGACATTTTGGTTGTGTTGCCAATTTCTAAGACCTGTAAAGGTTTTTAATTTTTGGTCAATACAGCTTGTTATTTGTATGCTAAGCTGACGTTTTTAAATTATGCCCTTTTGGTGTTGATATGTTGCTTTTCTTTGATCACTTCCTATGGCAGTTTTTGTGGTGTTGTGGGGTCTGAAAACCTGGCATTTCAAAATTCTTCTCTTTATGGATTAGTTAATTTTATATTTTGATAGATTAGACTTAGGATCTTATAATAAAAAAAAAAGGGGCTAATTCGAACATTTATATATTTTTCATATATTATTTATAAATTTTATATACTATTTTTACTAAATACCCCTTAGGGAACAAGAAGCTATGATGGTTTGATTATTATATACTACAATACCACAGTATTGCACTATATAGCAAAAATCTCGGTCTCCTGTGAACGCTAGCTACAGGCTGTACTTCAATGGAGCAACATAATGGCGGGCACTGCTGACAGTACGACTGCCATAGTAACCCATTAGAGCCCCACAATCTCGTTGCAAAGGGCCGATGGACATGTGGAACAGCCCCCAAAGCGCACTCAGTAATAGCTGCAGTCAGCATTTAAGGAGTTAACAGCAGCGGACAGAGCTCAGCTCCACACACTGCTGGTAGAGACAGGTGATGGCTGTGTAGAAACAGCCATCATCTCTCAGGAAAGATGCGGGCTCGCTCCTGAGCCTGCATCAAAGACAGACCCACCAATTTGGCCAATGTCGGGAAGAGATTAATATTAGGTTTATAGTTCATAAGAGGTAAGAAAATGTGTTCACCATGAATGTAATTTTATAAAGTCTGACTTCCCAAGGTCAGAGAGTCCATAACAGCACTTTATTATCCTATACTGTTTTCTAATGTAGGGGCAGCGCTTCACCACTTCCGGAAGACTGGCATAATATATAACATTCATTGCAGCTGCCACTAAGTGCACACACACCAGATATAAACCTCTTTCGTTCCCCAGTATACAAGAAAAAAAAAAAAATACTCACATATTTTGCTTCAAATTTTTTTGCCATTCTTTCTACTTCAAGCCTTTCACGTTCTTCATCATTAAACGGATCATTAGGTGGGGGAATTTTAGCCTAAAATGTAAAGTAGAGCAGACAATTTTTAGACTATAGGTTACTTTTAACAAAGCTTCATTGTCTTTTAGAAAAGGAAAGAAAAGTCACAAAAAGCAAAGTAAAACAAAAATGCCCCAGATTGTGAGCGAGACACCTAGAAGAGTCAGCACAACCATCACTTATCACTTGGTCCTGCTGTTTAGGGCAGCAGTGGAGGCAGGTTCCTTTGTAATTTGAGGCTACCGTGAATGAGTCCATCCAAATAAATCAAGCATCCATCGAAAACTCCTGACATCAATCTGCTTCGGCCACTTGGGATTGAGCAGGCTACTTTTAGAGATGCAGGCAGACATATCCATGGTAAATCTGCCCACCACTATAACCGCCATTCATATGCAACATTAGGGCACATGGACCCTAGATTGTTTGGGGGGGGGCATACGCAAGTATGGTTCACAACAAGATTAAAGTTGGCAAAACAAAAGCACTCCGGGTAGGAGTAATAGATGCATATTGCAGAAATATTGGCAAATATATGTAGAAGAGTTTGCTCACACAATTTTGAGGGGAGGCCAACTTGTTAGGTGAAGTTGACCCCCACAATGCAGGAAGAAATAGCACAACTGGAAGATCAACAGCAGAACAGCAATGAGGCCAGAAAAAGTCACAAACATTCAATATATTAATCCAGATCGACATCAACATACACAGCCATCCAAACATCTTGAGTGCGCCATCCCTAATCAGGAGGTTTCATAGTTTCATAGTTTTTAAGGTTGAAGAGAGACTAAGTCCATCTAGTTCAACCCGTAGCCGAACATGTTGACCCAGAGGAAGGCAAAAAAAACCCCAATGTGTCAAATAAGCTCCAATGGGGAAAAAATTCCTTCCTGACTCCACATCCGGCAATCAGACTAGTTCCCTGGATCAACACCCTGTCATAAAATCTAATATACATAACTGGTAATATTAAATTTTTCAAGAAAGGCGTCCAGGCTCTGCTTAAATGTTAGTAGTGAATCACTCATTACAACACTATGCGGCAGAGAGTTCCATAGTCTCACTGCTCGTACAGTAAAGAATCCTCATCTGTGATTATGATTAAACCTTCTTTCCTCGAGACGTAGCGGATGCTCCCGTGTTCCAGTCGCAGGCCTAGGTGTAAAGAGATCTTTGGAAAGGTCTCTGTACTGTCCCCTCATATGTTTATACATTGTGATTAGATCCCCCCTAAGCCTTTGTTTTTCCAAACTAAATAACCCCAAGTTTAATAACCTGTCTTGGTGTTGCAGCCCACCCATTCCTCTAATAATCTTGGTCGCTCTTCTATCTACCTGTAAGATTATGCTATTTATAACCTTCTATACTTTTGCTATCAAGAAAAGCATCCATTCCAGCCATAGTTTTAAAAACCAGTTATATCCAGCATAGACCTGTGAGACCGTATCCTGATAACCGTTTGGGGTTGGAAATCATATCAGCGCGTGTCAGTATAATGTTTCGAAGTGGAGCACGTGCTGCTGTGGCGCCATTTGATGACAGATTACAAAGGCGTTAGACAAAGGAGCACACGGCAAAAAGGAAGTGAAGTCACTGCTGGCGGATCCAGTGCATTACACTTCACAGCAACAGTCATTCATCTTGGGTGCTAGTACAGGTCAGAAAGGTGCAAAACAGGGCTGTGGAGTCGGAGTCGGAGTCGTGGAGTCGGAGCTCATTTTGGTGGAGTCGGAGTCGGAGTTGGAGTCGGTATAAAATGCACCGACTCCGACTCCTAAAATATATAATAAATTGGGGACAGGAGTGCAATGCAGAATGTGCTGAATATTTTACTAAATAATAACATTTAGTATAATGCTTATATTTAAGTGAAAAATTTATTGTAGTATAATGTGAACATCAGACATTTAATTGTTTTTATGATACAATAATCAAGATATTTGGATAGAACATAAAATATTTATTGGATACAACTTTAGAACACAAAAAACTAATAAATTGTAAATATGTAATATTATATATATATACACAGTGTATATACACACACAAGATATATATGTAATCTACTGTATATTACATAGTGTATTACATATTTACAATTTATTACAGTTTTTTGTGTTCTAAAGTTGTATCCAATAAATATATTTTATGTTCTATCCAAATATCTTGATTATTGTATCATAAAAATTATTAAATGTCTAATGTTCACATACACATATTCATGTACTACAATAAATTTTTCACCTAACTATAAGCAATATATGTAGGAGTCGGAGTCGGAGCCGGAGTCGGAGTCGGAGCCGGAGTCTGAGTCGGTGCAAGAGAATTTGAGGAGTCGGAGTCGGAGTCGAAGGTTTGGCTTACCGACTCCACAGCCCTGGTGCAAAATGTTGCCCATACACAGTCTGGCATATGAAGCAGATAGACCATTTTAATAAAGTTTAATGTATGGTAAATGATTGTGGGAACTTTGCCTAACCATTGCCAAAACTGGCAGAAACTCCGCTGCCCCTGACACGCCCATTGAAAATGAATGGAGCAGAGATGTGCTAGGTCGAGGTCTGTGCCATTCTGATAAGGTTCTCATGAACTCTGCTCCAAGACCACTGGGACCTCCGTGAAAAGAAAGTTATCCCCTGATCCGGACATTGCTTCATACCCTGGTGCAGGCCTTTATCTGTGCATAGATTATGGAGAACCAAAACCAATAATAAGGTGCAAAAACGGCACCCCAGATATTTAATCCCACTTTATAACTCATTTATTACATGTTTAACTACAATCTCTATTCCAATCCAAATCTCAAAAGGGCACGTAAAGCTCTAGGTTTCATTTCATGTTCCTAATAAAGGCTCTGGTTACAGTAGATCTGACGATAAATACATAGCTGGGCAGGATAGGAATCCACAAGTTCAAACAAAGCTTTCTGCCTCCAAATAGATATTCCCCACTGAAAAGTCAACTTTGAATGTATCAGTAAATGAGAAGTGCACAGATCCTCTGCATTATTATAGCATCCCAGGAGTCTGTCTGATCAGTTCAGCTCTGCTCCCTGCAATACAATCTCGTGCATTCACTGCGAATTCCCAGCGCTCACACTGCACCACCGTATAGCCCGTGTATGAAGTGAGGGTAAGTGCACTGAAGAGCTGCAGTACGTGCTGCCAGGTGGACATCTGATCTGAGCCAAGTCGTCCCTGCTTACACTTTGATATGCTGAACTGATGGAAACGTCCTGATTGCTGCAGTCTGTGACATCTACTTGAAAGCTCGAGATATGGAACAACATATATATCTGTCATGTGACATGAGGGAAAAAAGGCCGCCCACTATTTAAAGGGAACCTGTCACCAGAAAAATGCCATCCAATCTTAAGGCACCATGTCAGAGCAGGAGGAGATGATTGGACCAATGAAGGGAATTTTGTTTACTTACCGTAAATTCCTTTTCTTCTAGCTCCAATTGGGAGACCCAGACAATTGGGTGTATAGCTTCTGCCTCCGGAGGCCACACAAAGTATTACACTAAAAGTGTAAAGCCCCTCCCCTTCTGCCTATACACCCCCCGTGCATCACGGGCTCCTCAGTTTTGGTGCAAAAGCAAGAAGGAGGAAAAAATTATAAATTGGTTTAAAGTAAATTCAATCCGAAGGAATATCGGAGAACTGAAACCATTCAACATGAACAACATGTGTACACAAAGAACAACAGCCCGAAGGGAACAGGGGCGGGTGCTGGGTCTCCCAATTGGAGCTAGAAGAAAAGGAATTTACGGTAAGTAAACAAAATTCCCTTCTTTGTCGCTCCATTGGGAGACCCAGACAATTGGGACGTCCAAAAGCAGTCCCTGGGTGGGTAAAATAATACCTCGTAATAGAGCCGTAAACGGCTCCGTCCTACAGGTGGGCAACCGCCGCCTGAAGGACTCGCCTACCTAGGCTGGCATCTGCCGAAGCATAGGTATGCACCTGATAGTGTTTCGTGAAAGTGTGCAGGCTCGACCAGGTAGCTGCCTGACACACCTGCTGAGCCGTAGCCTGGTTCCGCAAGGCCCAGGACGCTCCCACGGCCCTGGTAGAATGGGCCTTCAGCCCTGAGGGAACCGGAAGCCCCGAGGAACGATAAGCTTTGAGAATTGGTTCCTTGATCCACCGAGCCAGGGTTGATTTGGAAGCTTGTGACCCTTTACGCTGGCCAGCGACAAGGACAAAGAGTGCATCCGAGCGGCGCAGGGGCGCCGTACGAGAAATGTAGAATCTGAGTGCTCTCACCAGATCTAACAAGTGCAAATCCTTTTCACATTGGTGAACTGGATGAGGACAAAAAGAGGGTAAGGAGATATCCTGATTGAGATGAAAGGGGGATACCACCTTAGGGAGAAATTCCGGAACCGGACGCAGAACCACCTTGTCCTGGTGAAACACCAGGAAAGGGGCTTTGCACGACAACGCTGCTAGCTCAGACACTCTCCGAAGTGAAGTGACTGCTACTAGGAAGACCACTTTCTGCGAAAGGCGTGAGAGAGAAATATCCCTCATTGGCTCGAACGGTGGTTTCTGAAGAGCCATCAGCACCCTGTTCAGATCCCAGGGTTCTAACGGACGCTTGTAAGGAGGGACTGTGTGACAAACCCCCTGCAGGAACGTGCGTACCTGTGGAAGTCTGGCTAGGCGCTTCTGAAAAAACACAGAGAGCGCAGAGACTTGTCCCTTAAGGGAGCCGAGCGACAAACCCTTTTCCAATCCGGATTGAAGGAAGGACAGAAAAGTGGGCAAGGTAAATGGCCAGGGAGAAAAACCCTGAGCAGAGCACCACGACAGGAATATCTTCCACGTCCTGTGGTAGATCTTGGCGGACGTTGGTTTCCTAGCCTGTCTCATAGTGGCAATGACCTCTTGAGATAACCCTGAAGACGCTAGGATCCAGGACTCAATGGCCACACAGTCAGGTTGAGGGCCGCAGAATTCAGATGGAAAAACGGCCCTTGAGACAGCAAGTCTGGTCGGTCTGGTAGTGCCCACGGTTGGCCGACCGTGAGATGCCACAGATCCGGGTACCACGACCTCCTCGGCCAGTCTGGAGCGACGAGGATGGCGCGGCGGCAGTCGGCCCTGATCTTGCGTAACACTCTGGGCAACAGTGCCAGAGGAGGAAACACATAAGGGAGTTGAAACTGCGACCAATCCTGAACTAAGGCGTCTGCCGCCAGAGCTCTGTGATCTTGAGACCGTGCCATGAATGTCGGGACCTTGTTGTTGTGCCGGGACGCCATTAGGGCGACGTCCGGCATGCCCCAGCGGCAACAGATCTCCTGAAACACGTCCGGGTGAAGGGACCATTCCCCTGCGTCCATGCCCTGGCGACTGAGAAAGTCTGCTTCCCAGTTTTCTACGCCCGGTATGTGAACTGCGGATATGGTGGAGGCTGTGGCTTCCACCCACAGCAGAATCCGCCGGACTTCCTGGAAGGCTTGCCGACTGCGTGTCCCGCCTTGGTGGTTGATGTATGCCACCGCTGTGGAGTTGTCCGACTGAATTCGGATCTGTTTGCCTTCCAGCCACGGCTGGAACGCCTTTAGGGCAAGATACACTGCCCTTATCTCCAGAACATTGATCTGAAGGGAGGACTCTTGCTGGGTCCACGTACCCTGAGCCCTGTGGTGGAAAAAAACCGCTCCCCACCCTAACAGGCTCGCGTCCGTCGTGACCACCGCCCAGGATGGGGGCAGGAAGGATTTCCCCTTCGACAGAGAAGTGGGGAGAAGCCACCACTGAAGGGAAGCCTTGGCTGCCCGAGAAAGGGAGACGTTCCTGTCGAGGGACGTCGACTTCCTGTCCCATTTGCGGAGAATGTCCCATTGAAGTGGGCGCAGGTGAAACTGCGCAAAAGGAACTGCCTCCATTGCTGCTACCATCTTCCCTAGGAAGTGCATGAGGCGCCTCAGGGGGTGTGACTGGCCTTGAAGGAGAGATTGCACCCTGTCTGTAGTGAACGCTGTTTGTTCAGCGGAAGCTTCACTATCGCTGAGAGAGTATGAAACTCCATGCCAAGATATGTCAGTGATTGGGCCGGTGTCAGATTTGACTTTGGAAAGTTGATGATCCACCCGAAACTCTGGAGAGTCTCCAGAGCAATGTTCAGGCTGTGTTGGCATGCCCCTTGAGAGGGTGCCTTGACAAGTAGATCGTCTAAGTAAGGGATCACCGAGTGTCCCTGAGAGTGTAGGATTGCCACCACTGTTGCCATAACCTTGGTGAAGACCCGTGGGGCTGTCGCCAGGCCAAAAGGCAGTGCCACGAACTGAAGGTGTTCGTCCCCTATGGCGAAACGCAGGAAGCGCTGATGCTCTGGTGCAATCGGTACGTGGAAATAAGCATCTTTGATGTCGATTGATGCTAGGAAATCTCCTTGGGACATTGAGGCGATGACGGAGCGGAGCGATTCCATCCGGAACCGCCTGGTTTTCACATGCTTGTTGAGCAGTTTTAGGTCCAGAACAGGACGGAAGGATCCGTCCTTTTTTGGCACCACGAACAGGTTGGAGTAAAAACCGTGACCCCGTTGCTGAAGAGGAACAGGGATCACCACTCCTTCCGCCTTCAGAGTGCACACCGCCTGCAGAAGAGCATCGGCTCTTTCGGGGGGCGGAGATGTTCTGAAGAAACGAGTCGGAGGACGAGAGCTGAACTCTATCCTGTAACCGTGAGATAGAATGTCTCTCACCCATCGGTCTTTTACCTGTGGCAGCAAGGCGTCGCAAAAGCGGGAGAGCCTGCCACCGACCGAGGATGCGGTTTGAGGAGGCCGAAAGTCATGAGGAGGCCGCTTTGGGAGGGGTTCCTCCGGCGGTCTTTTTAGGACGTGACTTAGACCGCCATGAATCGGAGTTCCTCTGAGCTTTCTGAGGCCTTTTGGACGAGGAGAATTGAGACCTGCCCGCGGTCCGAAAGGACCGAAACCTCGATTGTACCTTCCGTGGTTGAGGTCTGTTTGGTCTGGACTGGGGTAAGGATGAGTCCTTTCCCTTGGATTGTTTAATGATTTCATCCAATCGCTCACCAAACAAGCGGTCGCCAGACAATGGCAAACCGGTTAAGAACTTTTTGGAAGCAGAATCTGCCTTCCATTCACGTAGCCACATGGCCCTGCGGACTACCACCGAATTGGCGGATGCTACCGCCGTACGGCTCGCAGAGTCCAGGACAGCATTAATGGCGTAGGACGCAAACGCCGACGCCTGAGTGGTTAAGGACACCACTTGCGGGGCAGATGTATGTGTTACTGCATTAATCTGCGCCTGACAAGCTGAGATAGCTTGGAGTGCCCATACGGCTGCGAATGCTGGAGCAAACGACGCGCCGATAGCTTCATAGATGGATTTCAACCATAGTTCCATCTGTCTGTCAGTGGCATCTTTGAGTGAAGCCCCATCTTCCACTGCAACTATGGATCTAGCCGCCAGTCTGGAGATTGGAGGATCCACCTTAGGACACTGAGTCCAGCCCTTGACAACATCAGGGGGGAAGGGATAACGTGTATCCTTAAGGCGCTTGGAAAAACGCTTGTCTGGACAGTCTCGGTTTTTCTGGACTGCCTCTCTGAAGTCAGAGTGATCCAGAAACGTATTCAATGTACGCTTGGGAAACCTGAAACGGAATTTCTCCTGAGAAGCTGACTCCTCAATTGTAGGAGCTGGGGGAGAAATATCCAACACCTGATTGATGGTTGCTATAAGGTCATTCACTACGGAGTCACCTTCAGGTGTATCTAGGTTGAGAGCGGCTTCAGGATCAGAATCCTGATCTGTTACCTCCGCTTCATCCTCCAGAGAGTCCTCCTGCTGAGACCCTGAAGTGTGATGAGGTGGAGGGAATTTCCCAGCGAGCCCGCTTAGGCGGTCTGGGACTGCGGTCCGTGTCAGAGACCTCACCCTGGGACCTATGGGTCATCCCAGGGGCACTTTGCTGTTCCAATTGAGGGGGACCAGGGGTCAAAGATTGAACAGTGCCCGGGGCCTGAGTCACCGGTCTGGACTGTAGGGCTTCTAGTATTTTAGCAGACCATTTATCCATACTCTCAGACAGTTTGTCAGCAAAAGCTGCAAACTCCGTCCCTGTCACCTGGACAGTGGTAGCAGGTGGTTCCACCTGGGCCACCTGTAGCAGAGGCTCCGGCTGAGTAAGTGCCACAGGGGCCGAGCATTGCACACAATGAGGGTCAGTGGAACCTGCCGGTAGTATAGCCGCACATGATGTACAGGTTGCAAAGTACGCCTGTGCTTTGGCACCCTTGCTTTTTGCGGACGACATGCTGCTTACCGACCGCTCAGAGCGGTTGTGTGATCACCAGATTCCCTGCCTGGGTCTCCCTGTGTTGTCTCTCCTTCTCCAGCGTCTGAATCGCTGACAGGAATGGCTGCTGTCGTTCTGTGGGGAGGAGGGGACCGTGGGCGTGCCCAAGAAAAGTGCGGGAATCTAGTGCCCCAGTGTACTGAGTGAGGAGGGAGGAGGATACTAATGTATGCTCCAGCCCTCAGCGCTGACGATCTGTGCAGCGTCCCGCCCTTCCCCTGACTGGCAGGCCTGTGGGCGGGAATATACGACACTAGGCCGCAGAAGCCGGGGACTAAAGTTATAAGCGCGGCCGCGCGGTAGTCCCCGGCGCACTAACACACCCAGCAGTGCTGCAATGTGTATGGCACAAGCGCTTCATGCGCGGTAGTCCCCGGCGCACTAACACACCCAGCAGTGCTGTAATGTGTATGGCACAAGCGCTCCATGCGCGGTCCCCACGGGGACACAGAGTACCTCACAGTAGCAGGGCCTTGTCCCTGACGATACCCGGCTCCTATCCAGCAGATTCCCAGGGGCTGCGGAGGGAGCACGGTCCCTGTGCCTGGAGACCGATTAGGATCCCACTTCACCCAGAGCCCAGTAAGGGATGGGGAAGGAAAACAGCATGTGGCTCCTGCCTGTGTACCCGCAATGGGTACCTCAACCTTAACAGCACCGCCGACACAGTGGGGTGAGAAGGGAGCATGCTGGGGGCCCTGTTATGGGCCCTCTTTTCTTCCATTCGACCTAGTCAGCAGCTGCTGCTGACTAAGCTGTGGAGCTATGCGTGGATGTCAGCCTCCTTCGCACAAAGCATAAAAACTGAGGAGCCCGTGATGCACGGGGGGTGTATAGGCAGAAGGGGAGGGGCTTTACACTTTTAGTGTAATACTTTGTGTGGCCTCCGGAGGCATAAGCTCTACACCCAATTGTCTGGGTCTCCCAATGGAGCGACAAAGAAATATAGTTTTATAAGAAATAACTGTGTACTCTGTGTTTAATTATTTACCCTTTCTGAAATGTTTGGCTCCAACTGATACAGCCATCCCTCTTAAGCTGGGTTTACACACTGCAACATCGCAAAGGACATCGCTGTAACGTCACCGGTTTTGTGACGTAGCAGAGACTTAGGGAGGTCGCTGTTAAGTCTCTGGTGAGCGTTCAAACAGGCAAACCTGGCCAACAACTCAACAGCGATCCGGACCTGCAGAGCGACCTAGCTGGTTGTTGGGGACGTTGATAAGCAGCCTTTTGAAAGGGAAGTTGCTAACAAAGTCTCTGCAAAGTCTTTCACACACTGAAACTTTCCAGCGATGCATGCTGCACAGCGGGAAACAAAGGACCTAGGAATAGTCCTGAACGATTTGTAACGATAACTTCACAGCAGGGGCCAGGTCGCTGATAGGTTTTACACACTGCAACATCGCAAACAACATCGCTATTGCGTCACAAAACCGGTGACGTTACAGCGATGTCGTTTGAGATGTTGCAGTGTGTAAACCCAGCTTTATACAAACACTGTCAGCTACTGATAGCACCGCCTGCTGAAAATACCAGAACGAGCAGAGGAATTTATCAGGTGATTTTGTAGTACAATACAAATATCTTTAAACAGTGCTTAAGGAGACCTTTCAGGATCAGTAACTTTTATAGCTGTACGTTATCTTATCTTAAGCTCAGTAGAATTCAGTGTGATGTAGTAGCTAGTTAAGCATATGTAACTACAAACTGCACATTCATTGCTCCCCTCTCCCACCTCAGTGCTGGCATCAGTGATAGTAAGGCTATGTGCGCACTAGAAAAGTGATTTTTCTCAAGACAATTTCTTGAGAAACTTCTGGAAGTTGAAGATTACCGCACCTGCGGTAAAAAAACGCACCAAATCTGCGGGAAAAACGCATGCGTTTTTGCCGCGGTTTTTCCGCAGGTTGGTCCCTGCGTTTTTTTATGCTGAACAGAAATAAATAAATAATATAGATAATAGATAAATCGATAGACAGATAATGGATAGAGGGAAAGATGGATAGATGAATAGATAGATGAGAAATACCTATATAATGTCCCACCCCCCCGCATATTCTAAGCTGGCACCCTTTAGTGACTTTCATGTGGCACTAAAGGGTGCCTAGCCTTGTATTTAGCCAAAAATTAAATAATTAAAAAAATTGACGTGGGGTTCCCCTTATTTTTGTAGCCAGCTAGGGTAAAGCAGACGGCTGCAGCCTGCAAACCACAGCTGGCAGCGTCACCTTGGCTGGTAATGCAAAACAGAGGGCGCCCCACGCTGTTATTTTACATTAAATAATTAAAAACAAAAAAACGTGGGATCCCCCCCAAATTGGATCACCAGCCAAGGTAAAGCAGACAGCTGGGGTCTGATATTCTCAGACTAGGGAGGTCCACTGTTATTGGACACTCCCCAGCCTAAAAATAGCAGGCTGCAGCCACCCCAGAACTGGCGCATCCATTAGACGTGCCAATCCTGGCGCTTCGCCCCAACTCATCCCGTTGCCCTGGTGCGGTGGCAAACGAGGTAATATATGGGGTTGATGCCAGATGTGTAATGTCACCTAGCATCAAGCCCTGGGGTTAGTGATGTCACGCGTCTATCAGATAACTGACATCACAAACCCAGTCAGTAAGAAATATAAAATAGACAACAAAAAAAGTTTTATTTGAAAAAAAACAAAACACTCCCCACATTCCCTCTTTCACCAATTTATTGATAAGAACAATCAATTCCACGTCCGGCGTAATCAAATAAGAGGGGGGGGCGTCCCACGGCGATCCATACCATAGTTACTGTCTCAGTCCATGAAGAACAGAATGTTCCCCATTGGCTGGGAGAGCAATGCAGTGACCTGAGCTACCATCAATAGCCCAGGTCACTGCAGGGGATGACAAGCGCTGCTGTCAGGAGGATAGAGGAGATCATTACCTGCTGTGATGATCTCCTGCAGTCCTGCAATCAGCGCTGTCACTGACTTCTATGCCCGCCGCGTTGTCAGCAGTATCGCGAGAGAACGTGACGTCATCGCTAGTGACAGTCTCGGGCCGCTCGCGAGAAGGGCATAGACAGCAGTCACTGCGGTGACGTCAGGAGGCAGGAGATCGTCACAGCAGGTAATGATCTCATCTCACCTCCTGACAGCAGCGCCCGTCATCCCCGCGGTTGCACGCGCTGCGTGTCAGTGTCTGCCTGCGCTGCAGGGTGACAAGCTGCTGACACTGCGGGCAGACACTGACACTGCTGTGCGTGCAGCGTCGGTGCTGCAGCGGGACACAGACTGCACGGGCACCTGGAGGTCACACGGAAGTGCTTCTGTGCGGCGTCCAGGGAGTGTGACGTCTGTGTTTACTCTGCTCCGCTTCCTCATCTTTCATAATGACATCACTTCCTGCAAAACCGCAGGCAGCGATGAGCATTACCGCAGGTAAATTGCGGCTATACCGAGGGGATACCGCACATCATTTGCTACCTGCGGTATACCCTCGGAATTTCGCAATTACATTACAGTGAATGGAGTGAAATTCCGGGGGTATACCGCAGGTACCTGCGGAAAATAATGGACATGCTCATTTTCTCAAGAAAGTTTCTTGAGAAAAATCCGCAGCGTGCGCACAGCTATTTTTTGTTCCCATAGGTTTTGCTGGGAAATGTCTGCAGAAAGATTTCAAACCTTTCTCAAGAAATTTCTGCAGCAAATCCGCGGGTAAAATGGCCTAGTGCGCACATAGCCTAAATCTGAACTGAATTTGCACTGCTGTCTCCACCCATACTCACTCCCACCTTTCAGCAGTGATTGTGAATGCACTGAGAGGAAAGAGCCATGAATATGTGATTTGTATTTGCATACACTTGACTAGCTACTAACACTGAATTCTACTGAGCTTTAACCCCTTAAGGACGAAGCCAGTTTTGTACTTAATGCCCAGGCCATTTTTTGCAAATTTGACCAGTGTCACTTTATAAGGTTATAACTCTGGAACGCTTCAATGGATCCCGGTGATTCTGAGATTGTTTTTTCGTGACATATTGGGCTTCATGTTAGAGGTAAATTTAGGATGATATTTTTTTATTTTATTTGTGAAAAAATCTGAAGTTTGACAAAAAAAATAAAAATTTTGCAATTTTAAAACTTTTAATTTTTATGCCCATAAACCAGAGTTATGTCACACAAAATAGTTAATAAATAACATTTCCCACTTGTCTACTTTAGATCAGCGCAATTTTTGAAACAAAATTTTTTGAGGTTAGGAAGTTAGAAGGGTTCAGAGTTCATCAGCAATTTCCCATTTTTTCAACAAAATTTACAAGACCATTTTTTTAGGGACCACATCCCATTTAAAGTGACTTTGAGAGGCCTGGGTGACAGAAAATACCCAAAAGTGACACCATTCTAAAAACTGCACCCCTCAAGGTACTCAAAACCACATTCAAGAAGTTTATTAACCCTTCAGGTGCTTCACAGGAACTAAAGTAATGTGGAATGAAAAAAAATAAAATTTAACATTTTACCTAAAAATGTTGCTTTAGCACTAATTTTCTTACTTTTTCAAGAGGTAACACCAAAACTTGGACCTCACACTTTGTTACCCACTTTCTTATGAGCGCGCCGATACCCCACATGTGGTCAGAAACCTTTGTTTGGGTAAATGGGAGAGCTTGGAACGAAAGGAGCAATATTTGAATTTTGGAAAGCAAATTTGGCTGAAATAGATTGCGGGCACCATGTTGCATTTACAGATCCCCTAAGGTACCTAAACAGCAGGAACCCCCCTCAAGTGACCCCATTTTGGAAACTAGACCCCTTAAGGCTTCTATTGAGGGGTATTTGAGCATTTTGGACCCACAGGTACTTCACAGATTTTGATAACGTTACGTTGTCATATTGAAAATTGTCATTTTTTTCTCAAAAATGTTGCTTTAGCATCAATTCTCTCACTTTTTCAAGAGGTAATTCCAAACATTTGACCCAAATCTTTGTTACCCACTTTTTTATGAGCACGGTGATACCTCACATGTGGTCTGAAACCTTTGTATGGACAAATGGGAGGGTTTGGAACGAAAGGAGCAATATTTGAATTTTGTAACGGAAATTTGGCTGAAAAAGATTGCGGGCACCATGTCGCATTTGGAGGACCCCTAAGGTACGTAAATAGCAAAAAACCACCACAAGTGACCCCATATTGGAAACTAGGCCTCTCAAGGAATTTATCTAGATGTTTGGTGAGTACCCTGAACCCCGAGGTGCTTCACAGAAGTTTATAACGTTGAGCCATGAAAATAAAAAAAATTTTTACCACAAAATTGTTACTTCAACCAGGTAGCTTTTTTTTTTCACAAGGGTAACAGGAAAAAAATCACCATGAAATTTATTGTGCAATTTCTCCTGAGTTTGGTGATATCTTATATGTGGTGGAAATCAACTGTTTGGGCACACGGCAGGTCTTGGAAGGGAAGGAGTGCCATTTGACTGCAAAATTGGCTGGAATCAATTGCGGACGTTATGTTGCATTAGGAGAGCCCCTGAGGTGCCTAAGCAGTGGAGGTCCCCCACAAGTGACCCCATTCTGGAAAATAGACCCCTCAAGGAATTTATCTAGATGTTTGGTGAGTACCCTGAACCCCCAGGTGCTTCACAGAAGTTTATAACGTTGAGCTGTGAAAATAAAAAAAAAAACATTTTTACCACAAAATTGTTACTTCAACCACATAGCTTTTTTTTTTAACAAGAGTAAAAGGAAAAAAAGCAGCATAACATTTATTGTGCAATTTCTCCTGAGTATGCTGATACCTTATGTGTGCTGGAAATCAACTGTTTGGGTGCACAGCAGGGCTCGGAAGGGAAAAAGTGCCATTTGACTGAACATTTGGCTGGAATAATTAGTGGACGCTATGTCGCATTTGGAAAGCCCCTAAAGTGCCTAAACAGTGGAGGTCCCCCACAAGTGACCCCATTTTGGAAACAAGACACCTCAAGGCTTTTATCTAGGTGTATATTGAGCATTTTGAATCCACGAATACTTCACAGAATTTGATAAGCTTAGGTTGCCATATTGAAAATTTTCATTTTTTTCACAAAAAGGTTTCTTTAGCATCACATTTCTCACTTTTTCAAGTGGCAACAACAAAACGTGGACCCCACAGGTTGTTATCCAATTTCTTGTGAGAGCAGGGATACCCCATATGTGGCCAAAAACCTCTGTTTGGATTAATGGGAAGGCTTGGAATGGAAGGAGCACCATTTGAATTTTGGAAAAGTTGAAATAAATTGCACGCACCATGTCACATTAGCAGGGCCCCTTGGGTACCTATACATCAGAAACCCCCCACAAATGACCCCATTTTGGAAACTGGACCCCTCAAGGATTTTATTCAGTATAGTAAGCATTTTGAATCCACAGGTACTTCACAAAAATGTTGCTGTAGCAACAAATTTCTCACTGTTAGGCTATGTGGCCATGATCCAGCGACACGGTGTCTAGTACACAGTGCCAGCCTTCCTGCAGAGATGTGAGTGTTGTCCACGGGAGAACGCAGCTGCCCATGCCCAAGATTTGGGTTCAGGCTGCTGTGGAGTTTAGCTCTATTCTATCTGCACAGAACACTCATCTCCACAGCATAAATTGACATGCTGAGACTCGGGAAGCTGCGCCACAGGTCGTTTTATGCTGCGGAGAAAAGAAGCACAGTGGGCATCAGATTTCTAAAAATCCTTCCACTGTGCTTCTACTGCACAACGCAGCGTTATGGACGCAGGGAAAACACTCTGCGCCCAAAACGCTGCAAACCCCGATTGTGGGCGCACAGCCTAAAATGCTACAATGGATGAATGGATAGATGTCAAACATGTATACAACGTCCCACCCCCTGCATATTCTAAGCTGACGCCCTTTAGTGCCTTTCATGTGGCACTTAAGGGTGCCTAGCCTTGTATTTAGCCCAAAAAAAAATAATTAAAATAAATAACGTGGGGTCCCCCCTATTTTTGATAGCCAGCTAGGGTAAAGCAGACAGCTGTAGCCTGCAAACCACAGCTGACAGCTTCACCTTGGCTGGTGATCAATTTGGAGGGCTCCCCAAGCTGTTTTGTGTTTTTTTTTTAATTATTTATGAATAAATAATAAAAAAAAAAAACAAACAAACGTAGGGTCCCCCAAATTAGATCACCAGCCAAG